>NC_056748.1:23036007-23196180 GCF_019279795.1 Protopterus annectens | reverse complement strand
AACACTACTTTGTATCGTGGAACATTATTTTGTGGAATAAAATTGCTTTTTTATACGAACAAGGAGGTTATCTTGCACTTATTGGTGACACCTAGGCTTTAAGGATATCCATTGTGCATCCATTCTGTGAATATCAGAAATCCAGGAAACTTTCTTTACAAACTACTGGCAATCAGAGCAATTGCTGTATAAGCATAGCTACACAAAAAACAAACACACACACACACACACACACACACACACGCACGCACGCACTCATACACGCACACACGTAGGCACGCACGCACGCACGCACGCACACACACACACACACACACACACACACACACACACACACACACACACACACACACACACTCATTACATAAGTTTCTAAGTGAAAAGAATTGGAATATTGAACTTTTACATTCAGTGCTAACAGTCATGCTTCCATATTAAAAAGAAAACTGAGACTAATCATCCCTTTCTCCTATTTGTGCTTACTAACAGTATTTCCTGTTTTCATTCGTCCATTTTATGCAGTAATTTGGATTTTTAAATTTCACAGCAAAAAATATTCTCCATGTTTCACCTCTTAATGTTCCCTGATCATTTGCATTTTAAGGAATGCAGTCCAAATGTTCTAGTCTGACACTGTAGGTCAGATTATTAAACCCTCTAAACATCTTGAAGAACCTTCTTTGAATCTGTTCAGTGGTAAACCTTTTTTGTTTTTAACCTTAAAGTTCAAAGTAAAGTGGCATAAACGAAATGAGGATGTAGGAAGATTTAAATCTGTATGTCATGTCTTGTCACTTCTTCTAATTCCCAGATATATTCTGACCTTATATTTCTGTTGAAATGTTTTATTAATACAATCTGCTACCAGTCATAATGCCTAGCTGCTTTTGCTTGCTGACATCTGCAGTACGCACACCCCTAGATTTGCATTCAGAGAACATAATGTTCTTGCCAATCCACATTTTTGAAAGTGAACTGCAGTTAGATAGTATGTGTCATCCGGGCAGCTTACATGTGCAATCCTTCTCATGCTCTTCATCTGCAGCCACCTTTGCCTGTTTGACTATGTCTGTATAGTATATACTCATCACATTGTTAGGAGACATTCACAGCTGTGAATAGTGCACTAGTATCCATTGCCTGTTACACTGCATGAAAGTGCTGGTGAGGGTGATTGACAAATGAATACACAGATGGGAGATGACTAGTTCACATTTGGATCAAGATGCAATGCAAATGACCTTTGGTTGACAGTGACAGAGGAAAAGAGGAAGAAAAGGAGTCCATCTGGGCATTCTTGGACTTGGAGAATGTATACGATAAAGTCCCCAAAAAGTTGATTTGGGCAGTCCTGTAATGGTTCAAGGTCTCAGGCAGAACTAGTAAAGATTATGTATAAGGGCACATTGGCACAAGTGCTAGCAGTGATCATACTCAGAGTGTGGTTCCCAGTGGGGGTGGGTGTAGATCAGGATTCATTTCTCCCTGACTATACCTCTCAGTTACATGATACTTTTAACTTTTTCCACTATTTCCCTTCTTTCCCAATTTTTAGCTTCTTCTGATTCTCCTGTTTGCTGCTATGACTGCTGACTTGCCTATTCTGAAGTTCCTGGTCAGGATCTTTTTATACTGCCACATCATCTGTATGCAGCAACTTTACTGATCTGTCCTCACTTGCTGATGTAGTGCATAACCAGTATGAACAGGAGAAAGGATGTCTGAATGAGGATGTTAAAGCTGGAAACAGAAATGCTGTAGCCAAGTGACACAAAGTGTCATGGGTGATGAATAACAGAAGAATGTGAATGAAATTGAAAAGTAACGTATAAAAAAACAGTGGGGAGACCAGTGGTTTTGTTTGGCACAGAAACCTGGGCAGCAAAAGCAGACCAGCTGAGGAAGCTAGAGGTGATGGAGATGATGTGCCTGAGATGGGTGGTAGGAAGATGAGAACATCAAAATGGAAGCCAAAGTATCGCAGGCTGCAGAGAAGGTCAAGAGGAACTGATTAGATGATTTGATTCCATGTGCAGAAAAAAATGATGATTTGGAAAAGCAAATTTGGAAAGGACAGGAAGAGTGCAAGAGGAGATGAGGGCATCCAGTCAAGAAATGTATGGACTGTGAGAGAGAACACCTACAATAATTGGGAAAAAGGCTGTTGAAGAAGTTGGGAATGTTTCTGAATCAATAGGGATGACAGCAGTTGACGTGTCCCCCTGACCTCATACAAAAATTGGAAAAGGGGAAGTTAAAGATGATGATAATTGCGAGACCAGAAAATGTCATTTAAATATAAATTAAAGAGTACAATTCAGTTTTTGAACCATGTAGAACTACCTATCTTGTGAACAGGGCAATGGATGACATGTTATCATATTTTACCCTACTAATACATTGAGAAAGTAAGCTGTCAGTCCATTTAATGTATCAAAAACAGTAATTTCTGATGATACTACCTAGTTTATAGATAATATTATGATCACTGACAGAGTTACAGTCTTTGTGTATTGCATTCTTAACAGATATCCTCAGTAGGTGCATTATAAATAAAACAGAAGAAAATTAAATACATGGCCTGAACTGTTTTGACTTTACAAAAGGGGCGCTGATTATACATTTCCCTGTTAAACATCTCCTCCTGGATAATGATGTCCTTTTATTTATATTTATTTATTTATTTATATTTGTTAACCAGATTGGAAGACTGGTCTGAGGACCCTTTTCAGCAAACTCCCGGGCCAGAAGGTAAGGCACTAAGAAATATACAATGACAGTGAGAACACATAAATTTACAAAGAGTTATATGTGCACAACATGGTTTTGAAAAGAGCCTGTATTATTTGTTTGTATATCTAGCAAACATTTTTAAATGTATAGTACATGGTGGTATACAATCATTACAGGTTTGATTAAATGTGTAGTACATGGTATACAATCATTACAGGTTTGACTTGTGCTGTGTAAACAATTTAGTGACAATTTAACTTACAACTTGTAGTCAGTCTAGCAAATAATTTTCTAGTCAAATAAATACCCAATCTTTCAAGCGTATAGAATTTGAGCTAAAAGAGATGGGTAAATAGGTTGATGTGATATGTGAGCTGCTCCAAATACAAATCATGGTGATTAGCCTGGGTTAAGGTTACAGTTAAAATGCTTTCCTCAGCAAGGTGATTTTAAGAAGAGATTTGAAGGAATTAAGATTAGTAGCCAGCCTAATGTAATCTGGTATTGAGTTCCAGTAAGCAGGTGTAATTTAAGAAAAAATACTTTCAGTGCTGGACATTTTAAAGGGTGGTCTATGCAACTGTAGTCCAAGAGTTGATCTGAGAGAATGTGTAACCTCAGTTGATCTGAGAGAATATGTGATCTCATGAATGTGTACATTTTTGAGAGGTGGACAGTATTTATCAAATAGTAGTTTGCAGATAAGGGTTCCTAGTAAAAGGTGTCTCTAAAGGCAACTGGTAACTATTTGAAGGGTAATGCAGTGATGTTCACAGGGACTGGCCTGGTGTATGAACCTCAGCACATTGTTTTCACTTTGACTGAATAAGGAAAATCCTGTGGGCAGAATGAGCTATTATAAATGGAAGTCCATATTCTAACCTAAGTAGCAATACATTGATGGCTATGGCCCCCCTTGTCTCTGGGTTGAGATAGTTTGAAATTTAATGAGACCTGTAACTGAGGGATCACGCTTTCAGTTGTTTTTTGAGTGTGTGTCTGAAAGTTGAGGGTTTGGTCAATAATTATCCTTAGGTATTTTTGTCCGGTTATGGCTGGGAGGGAGGAATGTCTTTGTGGGGTCTGCGATGGTTAGGGGTATATTTAATTTTGGTTTCTAGGAGGGTCCCAGTAACAAGTTGTTTGCTTTTATAGTGTTTATGCATAGTTTGTTTATGACAAACTAATTCTATACACACTCAAAGCTTTCCTGCAACACTGAGTTGATGTCAGAGGAATATCATCTGTGTATAATATGCAGTTTATATTAGGCAGGTCCCATGGTGAGTCACTGATGTATAGTGAGAATAGAAGTGGTCCAAGAACAGAACCTTGGGGAACCTCTTTCTCTGTAGTGCTAACTATAGGCCTACATTCTGAGCTTCTGATAACAAAGGTTCTGTTTCCTAGATAACTGTGGAACCAACTGGTCACATTCTTTGAGAACCCAGAGAGCAGTAGCTTTTGAAATAGCAAAGTATGGTCAACACCTTCAAAAGCCCTTTTGAGATCAAGGAATATGGCTTCTGTTAGAAGTCCTGCTTCGATATTTGTAAATATTTGATTGGTCAGTGAGTAGATGGCTGTGAGGGTACTGTAATTAGGGTGGACGCCATGCTATTTCTCAATAACCACATATAACTCTCTCTTTCTCTCTCTCTCTCTCTATATATATATATATATATATATATATTCAACAGCAAAATGTTTTACATGGCTTTACAATTATGAACTATAAAGCAAGAATGCTTCATCTCAGCTTGGATAAAATTACTTTCAATTGTGTGCTAGTGTTTCTTACTGTACTTTTAACACAATGTAAATAATTTGCTAGTCAGTAGCAATATTCTGCATGTTGCTTTACATGATCAACTTTTAATCGCTTCACCCTCCACTCATATAAAAACAGTTTCAATTGTCCACTAGTTGTTTCTGACACAAATGTTAAAAGTTATGTCATTTTTAATCAAGCACAACATCTTGAGAGCTGCTTCTCTGTGACCATTTTAAAATGTATATTGGTTCTCCACGATCATAAACTGCACACTAAGGATGTTTCAAGTGGACTCAGATAAAATAAGTCTCACTTCTCACTTCTTTCATAGGTCTTCTAACAGCATTTGTGAATTCAGGAAAATAATTCCCCTTTTACAGTATTATTTTCTGTGAATCATGCAAAATCAGTTTCACTTACTTGTCAACACTTCTGACAGTGCATGTAAAAACATTAGAAGTTTGCTCAATACCAAAGTATGTGCTGCTTCTATGTGACTATATTCCACATTTGTGACTGAGCACTTAAATGCTGCCTTTCCAAAGCCCATGAGCATTTACTACAAGCTGTTCCACTCTTACATCCACATGCAAAAATTACCTAAATGATATCTGCAAATATATAAAGAAAAGGGAAATATTTTGGTTGTCTATACTGGGTTATTACTTATCACTAGTGAGTAGTAGGGAATAAATTAATGAATAAATAAATGATGTACTTCACTATACATTACTCCAAATGCATATTAATTCATTGGTTTAGTTCAAAATCAATCTCTTGTTAGTGTGTTGGCACTTATTGTGTAGATTTTTTTTTATTTTACATAAAATAACACCCCCATTTAACTAATAATCTGGTAATATATAAGCAGTAAATTTCAAACAAAATGAAAAAAACATAATCTGTGGCTAAACAAGCATTCAGCAGTACCTATACACCATACAGAGATTACTGATGGCTATCCTGTATCCATATGAAAACACTGCCTTAAATAAAATATGTAAAATGAATTGAAATATTCAAGTCATCCTACATTTGACTATTATTTTTAATAGATACAAGTAATGAATTCACTTCAAAATGAATCTGCTGGTAGTTCACATGTACTAATTATATAGCAAACATTTTCCTTATTTCACATAAATAGTACCACCATGCAATGGCAATATGGTAATGCATAAACAGTATACGCAATATTTTATGCAAAGCCAGGAGAAAACAGCATTCCTGAATGACACAGCACATTGATCCATGTACACAAAGGACTCTAATTATTACTGAAAATGGTTTTGCTTTTACATCCACATACAAACATTTACAAAATTGTTATTAATAATGATATGAAATAAAGGCAAACATTTGTGTTACCTGTGTTTGTCTATTACATTTAACTAGCGGATATGGGAGAACTTCTTTCAAATACTTATGATTAATTGTGTGAGACTAAAGCTAAACGAGAATGCTTTCACAGTGAAATAAACTGCAACATAACATTTTAGTTGCTCTGAACTTGGAAAATGTCAAAACATTGCTTTTTCACACTACAATGATGATTCTATAAACACCACTTTAATAGCGTAACAACAATCCTTCCATGTGGAATCTGAAATGTGAAAAACTGGATCAATCCAACAAAAATATATTGCCTACCGCAAAAAAAATGTTTGTCTACTATAACATTTTGAATGGATTAAATTATTGCTCTCTTAATTTGTACTTGCCAGGTACCTCATACTTTCTAATTCATGCTTCTTACTTGCCTCATATGTCCTTGTTTTAAAGACCACACATCTCTAACTGCATGACTGTAAGCTATGTTCAGCAGAAGTCAGCATTTGGCATTGCCATTGGCAAGTGCTTGTTCTGTGCATGAAACGTTTTTTTTTTTTCAAGCAGGAACATTTCATCTTCTGCACTGAATGTTTTACTGAAACATTTTTCCCTTTGTATCTGTTGCATTCTATATTATAAGCATTGACGATCTGTCCTAGGAGTAAAATGTCTTTTGTGAACTTTGCTAACTAAGACCTTTTTTCAACTGTAGCATTAGCAATAATGGTAAGAGTTAATGAAAGTGAGTTTTAGACAACAGCATAGACAATGAATCAACATGTTTTGGGGAGGTGGGAAGGAATCAGAGTAACCAGAAAAAGCTCAAACAGATGTGGAGGGAGCATGAAAAAGCTGTACTGACAGTAACCAGAGGTCAGGGTAGAAACTTTGACTACCACAGCGCTTCTCAAATGTGGACCATCTAGATAGATAGATAGATAGATAGATAGATAGATAGATAGATAGATAGATAGATACAGAGTGATATAAATATTGCAGGTAAATCAGACTTAAGAGTGGATGACTAGACTTAGTTGAATACTACTCATGAAATCTTCTGGTGCATGCCTGCTGAGATGTGCTTGAATGCAACAACTTGCAAATGCATAGAGGTAGTATTGAATGTATATGATAGCAAAATATTTCAATAACAGCATTATCTGAAACTGATTTATAAAAGGTATAAAAGATTTGTAGATTTGTACTTCTTATGAGAAAACCTTAGAGAAAATTTGGAAAGTTTCCTTAGAACTTACAATGAAAGCAGACATTCTGCTACGTGTCATTAAAGTGTGTGTGTGTGTGTGTTTGAATATGGTTTTAAACTGGGGTAATAACAGGCTGCAGTGATACTTTGCTCTCTGTTGACAGAAGTATCAAACGGTGTGGAAACTGCTATCTGCAGAACAGTGTTTGCAGCAACTGTACAGGTTGACCCTAATTAGTCTCACAAATATAGTTAAAGGACCACTACAGGCAGAAACTATAAAATTGTTTTTATTTTGTCATTAAGTTCTATACAATCCAAATCTAACAGCAGCACAATAACTACCTATTACTAATTTTAATGTTAATTTTTCTAAATGCCCTCATGGGAGCAGACATCCTGACATGAGCTTCCTTTCGTTGAAAGTTACTTTTGCCCATAATGCACTGTGAGAGCAAAACTTGATATGAGATTAATTCATTCTAATCTTTCTTTTCAGCTCACAATAAATTACATTTAGAAAAGAAGTAGTAAGAAATAGAGTTAATTTGAGAAGCCATTGCAGAAGTTTCAATGGCTGTTTTGTATTGATTTTTGCATATTTGGTTCATACATATGCCCTACACCATGTGTAAAGAGTTCTCGGGGAAATGCAAAGAAAAATCTGAGATCATACAGACTTTCTAAAAAGTGGAATACTGTAAGTTTCATGTCCTGTCTTCCTTCGATCTTCTTTTCCCAAGTCAGCTAACGCATTGAATTTTCTGGCTTGTAAACCATGTAATTTGCTCTGTATGGTTATCAGATTTCTTTAACTTCAGAACACAAAAAAGCTCAATAGATCTATGGCCATATAGGATGGAAAGAATGCAGCTGTGAAAATGTGTGCCTGTGTAACTTTATCACCCCCGCAAGTGTCAAATAACAAAAAAGAGCTAACACCAATGAAAATTAAATAAATACAAGCTAAAGGTACCTTTCTATATTTATTTTATTTATTTATTTTACATTTGTTAACCGGGCTAGTCTAGCTGGATATATTTCCATTTTCAGTAGAGGCCCGGGGAGAAAAGCTTGTTTCCATAGGAAGACTCTTTCAAATGTAATGGACAGAATGCTGTAACAATAAGGGAGACACATTCCTAAATAAAGTATTATGAAATTTCTTTCAGCCCTAAGATAGTGTACTCTGAGGAAGCTGACTAGGATGCAAATGCCACAGAGAGGGAGAAATGTTAGATTATGTTTTTTGATATGTGGTAGCAATGTATTCATTTTATTAGAGAGGAAATGATGCTCTAGAGAAAGAAAATGTGCTATGCTACAGATTTCACTTAAATCAGTGTTAGATACTGATTGGTTTAGAAACTCTGCACAAATTATATTGCAGCTATAACATTTTCAGCATAAAATTAAAAAAAACACAGATGCAGAAAGCTTGGTGTTATTTGGAGGACATGTACTGCTGGATAATGTTAGGAATCAATAAAAAGAACTACTATGATCAGAAATTAAAAAAGCATATTTTTATCTTATCTTAATGCTTTATGTAAAACTAAGGTCCCTATAGTACTGTAAGTAGTTATTAGCACTGTAATTATTCACACAATGACTACCCCTTCTACGGAGCAAACTTCTTCTCCAGATCAAGCAATGTGGCACACTATCTTCCTTTAAGAAGGAATTAGATGACTGGATAGGTATTCATAAATTCATTCTAGGTATGATGGCCTTATAGTTCCCTGAAAAAGAAGAACCAAAATGAAACATGCCCATATCAGTCTAATAATGCAAAGAAAACCTCTAACCAAAAACAGAATACTGGACCATTGTCTTCACCAAAGAATATTTTAGTGAAAGATAAGTGCGTTCTTCTCATCAGTGACAAGATTTCATCAGAATAAACATGCAAGCCAAGCAAACTCCATTTATACAAATGAGTCATGTGAAAAAAATCATGTGATGACACTACATGCAATGCAATCAAAATTTTAAAACATTGAAACTTAATAAAAATATGAACATATTAAAATCATCAGAACTAGACCGACCATTTTTTAAAGAAAACAGTAAACTGAAATATTTTCATTCAACCCTGGCTTCTGAACTGCAATTCAGCCTCAGTTGCCATGTAAATTCATAATATTCAATTTGGTTTCCCCGGTCCACTCCCTAGAAGCTGGCGAAATCCTCTCAAGAAGGAAAAAAAAATAAAAAAAATTTTTTTTTAAATTAAAACTAGTACAAACCTGCATATGTTTACTAAGAACATTAATATTATTAGTTGTTGCTTGGTTTTGCCCACATAAAATGCTTCACGGGATAAACAGTTTGCTATATAAATCACCCATTTTGTTCCATAATTGAAAACGCTTTAATTCCAACTATTCTTGGAAAACCATAAACATCTATGCTTAGCCCATGATTAATGAACCTGCACTGTCTGAATGAGCCACCTTTCCTCATCCCATTGTATTTTGCATTAACTTCACCTTGTTTGGGCTAATACTGATAATTCCAGATGGTTTCTAACTTCTCTAATATGTTGGGGAATTTCTTAACAGCAAACCTGGTTCTTTGTCTAAAATGTTAAAAGGATTACTATTAATGGCTGTCCCCAGTTCTTCTTCAAAATTTGTTTCATCTGAAAGAACTTATTACAATAGGGTAAAACCACATTAGTAACAAATTCATTAGAATTAGTACACCTATTGGTTTTGACTCTGACTGAGCAGCTATCTGGGTTATTTAAAATAGGTGGAATCTTTAGATCTATATGTGAGAACTTCATCAAATATGTCATTATTCAAATCTAATGGATATCAATGATCTAAAAATATACTAGTTAAGATTCCCAGTTCCTTACAGAATGCTTCATCCTCAGAAACTAACCTTGATCGAGCTTTTCTCTGCCAAATAGTGTTTTGGCTAGAAAACTGTAAAAGAACTATGAGAATACAAGGGATTTCTATTTATGTTCAAAATCAATTTCTTCTTCTTCTTCACAAGATCCATTATTAACATTTAAAAAACTGAGACTGTTAGTATCAAACTGTTATGTGAAGTTAAAAAATCCAGTATTCTCGTTCACATAATTTACAAATTTATTTAAATCCTGTTCTCCATCCCTATATATAAAATAAAATATATATTTATCACCAGAAGAACATAAATAAACTCTGTATGGGTGGTTAAAAATGAATACTCTTTTCCACAACTATATTACTACATTACCATAAACAGGAGCACATTTTGCACCTGTGGCTATCCCCATTTTTGATAAAAAATAAGGTACATAAAATAGTTGTGTCATACAATGTCCATGCAATTACTGAATACATTAATTTCTTCATTGGTTAGGGTATCATCAGTGCTAATAACATCCTAAAGTCATTCTAACCCTAGTTGGCATAGGATACAAGAATAATTCACACACATCAGCAGTCACCAATAAATTAGTGCTATCAGGTTCATAAAAGCGTAACTGCCCTAAAAATATCAAAATTTGTGAAACACATATGACTTATCACTAAAATCAACAAAAGCCACCATGCATATCTCTCAACCTCTTAGAGTAGGAAATCTGTACACAGCCATAAATAATGGGGGGACAAAGACCCAAAAATAGGGACATTTTTTAAATATTGTTCTTACAAATGTAGAAGTTGATAGAATAGCAGGTTTTGCATTATCATTAATTTTCTGAAGGGTATGAAGTCTGAAACTCAAATGTCTTTCATTATTTTTTTTACTTCGATCCTCATAGAGTTGACAATGATTTGACAGAAAACCAAAATTTTATTAGGAACAGACCATAAATACGAGGCAAAAATCTGGACGTTCAGTGAAAATCTGGACAGTTGAGAGTTATGTTGCCATGCCTTCTGTTTTTAAACTTACAAAAAATACAATCAATGTATAAGGTGGATTTTTTAATTATGTATGTATTTTAGGAATGCCAAATACTGCTGGTATTACAGAGGACTTAGCATATAAAAAGTCAAATAAAATAGTGAATATTATCTTCCAACATGTTATCGATAGGAATGATATTCCTGTAAGCCACATTAATAGCTTTTCTAAACATAGACTCTTAAGTACCATCATTAAAAATTATGAGAGCAATAATGTTAGCATAGTTAACACGTTCAACAATAACTAACCCCTCATTCTTGTCCAGTTCTATAAGACAAAAGGATTTATGATTCACATATGCTGATAAATGCCTCATTCTTATTTTTAGTAAGACTGAAAATCTTTGTAGAATGATTACAATAAAGTTCTCTCAACCCCCTCAAACTGTTTTTCAAAGAAATTCAATGTGGTGCACAGTTAAAAATATTGTTACATTTAGGTCCATTACAGATAACAAACAGTTGGTTTGCTGGACTTTAGATCCAGTCAGATATGTGGAGTAGTTGGCTTGTTGAAACATCAAACTTAAATTCAACTTCTTCATAAGACAATGTGAGCCAGTTTGAGGGTCAGCTAGATCAAATTAGAATTAGACACAAAAGACAACCCTTTGGAAATCAAGTCCTTGAATGGGGCAATATAATGACTGAACTAAAATTATAAATCTTGAAGTTGTTCCTCTTATAAAAGTGAAGATCATCAGATTTGTTTATTAACTGCAACATTTTCTCCATCATCACCTCCCCCTTCTCCTGTAGTTCTGTCGTGTAAGATTGGATAGAGGGTGGGATTGGAGATTTTCTTGACTGACCATTCTTCCTGCCTATATCGCCAATCTTCTCACCACCAGGTATTCTAAAAAATAGTCTGTACACCATTATACCTGATGGAATTCTATTTTCGTTTATGCCTTCATTAGTGGACAATGGTCTTACATACATTTTATTCTTCCTACCTGGTGTTGGGTATGCTAGCTTGCATTCATAATCAAGCTTGTCACAGAGAAAATTTTCTTTTTCCTCTCTATGACATGAAATTTATTTATTAATATTTGCAAAAATTTTTATTTATTCATCTCTAATATTAATACACTTAGTAAATACACACAGGTTTGCATTAGTTTTAAGAAGTTTTTTTCATTCTTGAATGGGTTTCACCAGCCCATAGGGGAGTGGACTTGAAAAAACAAACTGAATATTGTAAACTGATATGGCAACTGAGGCAGAATACAAAAGCCAGGGTTGGATGAAAATATTTCAGTTAGCTTTTCTAAAAAAAGTAGGCTGCCAACTTGTTATGGTTTTAATATTTTCATACATGTATTCGATTTTAATGTTTTAAAATTTTGATTGCATTACATGTAGTGTTATCATATGAGTTGTGTAACAGGATTCTTTTACATAAATGGAGGTTGGTTTGTATGTATATTTATTCTGATGAAATCTTGTCACCAGAGAAATGAAAGCACTTCATTTTTGGTTAAAATACTCCTTGGTGAAGACATAGGTCCAGTATTCCTTTTTTGCTCCTCGAAAAAGGAGGCAAAATTTAAGAGTGGGTGTTGTCAAGGTGTAAATTGCTGCATTGCCTAATTGCTGCATTCTATGATTCCAATATAGATATTATTATTATTATTATTGCTATTCATTATTATTACTACTACTTTTTCTACTTCCTCTTCTACCTCCAAATGGTCCGATGGAAGTAGTCATGCTGATATGATTTTTGTCTTTTGACTACTTTCTCCTTCCCATAATGCACTCTTTATTCCCAGAAGACATTATAGTGACCATCCCTCTCCTTCAGGCTCTCCTGATCATTCACTTTCAATAGCAGTGTGACATCCCTCCTCTGGGTCAGTAATCTAGGAGCCTCAATCCTCACCACTGACACTGATGAGGGACATTCACTTGGAACAAAAATGGATACACACAGTATTTTCAGATGCAGCTGTCTGCACCAATCACTATTTCCCTTAAGAGCACACAAGGAACACACTCCCATCCTGAGGGTTTCCTTTTCTCTTATAGGTTCATAGGTTGGTACTGGGCTATCTGCCAGAAGGCATATATTAGCCCAGCCACGTTGTGTGGTATTCACCGCCCCTTTAATAGTTCCCTAGACCCTTGTACTAGCAGCTAGTACCCTGGGCCCCTATCTAGTAGTGCTGTTGGTGTGATCCCCGGTGTGAACTTTCTGTTACCCATCCACTCATCAAGGTTCCTCTTGAAGAGTGATAGTGAGGGGCTCTGTCTTATGTACATCGGGACCCTGTTCCATAGTAAGGGAAGTCTCTGCAAAGGGAATCTATCCCTCCAGCATGTTCTATTCACTGTTGTGTTGAGGTTTATATCCCTAGAGCGTGTAGCTCGAGTAGATTTGGTTTTGCTAAGATGTAGCACGTTCAACAATTATGGGTTGCACATGGTTCTGTATGTTAGACAGAGATCGCCTCTGAGAAAGTGGTATGCAACAGAGAACAGTCTTAGCTTTTTCAATCGTGCTGCATAGGGCAACTGTTTGAGGCCAGTAATCCTCTTGGTTAGGTACCTCTGTGGTCTCTCCAGCTGCTGAAGATGTCTAGCCAGATACATTCCAATTGGTGCATTGTACTCAATAATGGGTCTGATGAGGGAAGAGTAGAGGGGCACCATTACATCCTTAGATCTTGATGCGAACCCTTTCATGATCAGATGGGTCACATAGAAGGATTTTCTAACCACTTTGGCAACACAGTTATCAAAGGAAAGCTGACTATCTACTTGGGTCCCTAGATCCCTTATTTCTTCTTCAGATTTCAGGGGATTACCTCCTATGTTGTCTTTCTCTCACTAGGCCCTAAATATGGCTCCCACTGACACAGCTGTAGAATTGAGTCATCTGCCGAGTGTTCTAAACCATGTCCTCCCCACTCTCTCTGTGAAACCAGTGCTGTGTGCCCCTGCTCCAAATAGCTGACACACACACTCTTAGAGATTTGATTTTTGTTCACACACACACACACACACACACACACACACACACACACACACACACACACACACACACACACACACACACACACACACACACACACACACACACACACACACCTGGGAAAGGCTGAGAAAGATTTACCAGCTATGCCCCCCCCACCCAGACTATAAGGTAGATACTGCCACTAGAACACTCCAAAGCCAGCTACTGTAAGACTCTTACAAGGATAGCCAATTATACTGAGTAAAATTAATACTAATACAAATAGTAGTGTTTCACCAATGCAGCAAGACTTTCAGGAGTGACCACAGTGTCATCAATTAAATATAAATACTCTCAAAGGTTAAAATATTTTCTAAAAGGCCAGCCACAATGAAAGGTATAGATATTTAATAATAATGAAACAGAAAATATGAAAACACTGAATATCTATTTGCAATAAACACCAGAGTTTCAGTCACAGGAAATATTAAAAATAACACAGATGGATAGGTTTACATAGATACAGAAAAACAATATGTAACTAATCTTACTAAAATTTCCTGACTGATACAAAGAATTACCTTTCCCTAGTTCACTTACTAGAGCCAGGCAAGATGACATGGGTGGGTGGGCCTTCTTTCTCAGGTTTCACAAACAGACTGCCCTGAAACTTACGTCTCTTCTAGTATTTAAACATCATTTCAGTGCTGGATTTCAGAATGACATCACATACATCTGATCATCTGATTCTGGTTCCCACACTACCCCCTTTACTAGAAACTGAACGAGAATCTAGGATATATGTCTCATAATACACACACATAGAGCTTTGCTAAGATGTGTTACAGCATCTGGAAGCTATAAAACCATTTCAAATACTTCCACCCTTCCAGGGTAGCAATTAGTTCACCCCTAAAGTCAATACAGTAGGATTCCTAGTCCTGGTTTTCACAGACATTTTGTCTCTGGCTGTCTCAGAACTGTAACATACAATCTGTACGGCCTAAACCAGGTAATTTAATTTCAGACTATTTTTCAAAGTTAGCTGGACTGAGAGTAACTTCTCTTCCAGTATCCTCTGTTACAATATATTTATTTCAACAGTTACAATACAGTCTGACATACTGGTGTATTTCTTTTCTATCCAGCAGGTCCCACTGTTGGTACATTTTTAACACAGCTTTACAAATACACTTTCAAAACAAGCATCTGTACAAATCAGTTTGACATACAGATGACATATAATTCTTTACAAAACTCCAGCTAGCTATGCTGGCATATGTTACACATCCACTGCCCTACGTCTCCTGGCATCGCTGGCAATAGCTCACATTTTCACAAGCAGTATTTAAAATTACTTTTTACTTTTCATAATCTATGGACAGGGCATCATTATTTTTTACAGTGGTATTTCTTGGTTAATTTTCTTTGTCATGTTCTTCTTCAGCTCCTAAACAGTGCTTACAAAGTGCAAAGGTAGGGATTAGCTGGCTTTAGAAATTTCTCATTTACTCCATCTGATTGACAATACTATCAGGTTTCTCAGCATTCCAGCCCCCATTTCTCTCTGAGACATAAAATAACACAGTAGTGAATCTCTGAAAATGGTCCAGGATTATAGCACACTGTGGGTGACAGTAGTAAAATAAATGTGAACCTGCAGAGATAGAGTATCTTTATGACCCCAGTGGGAGGAGAAAGAAGGAAAAGCTAGAAACACCTCATCATGTGGATTTTCCTGAGCTATAAATCTTAAAAATATGAAGGCCAACATATTGTAAAAGCCAGGGAAAAGAAATCCCAAAGATGGTATAATGAGCACTCATCCAAATTCAATACTTTTGCACTGAGGAAGGTTAAGTGACACTGATGGGTAGAAACAGCTGCACCATGCCTTTCTATATATGGCAAGAAAACACACTCTGAAGATGAAATGCTGTCATATAAGTGGTTCTAAGATAAAGTGCAATAAAAAACAGATAGCTAGTGTCCTGTCACCCATGTGCTTTCTACTCAGTGTCAAAGACAGTGAAGCAGGCAGAATACATACTTTGCATTGTGTAAAGTAGTAAATTACCAAAGAAATAATTCACAAAGAAAAAAATCGAACAGAGAGGCAGTAAGCTGTTCATATCAAAACAGCGCAAATAATAACAGCATATGACAAACTGTACAACAGCAAGAACTGTTAAAAACATCAACAAACAGATAATGTATTAATAATTAGAAGACAAATGTGATGATTGTGGCTGTGGTATAAACCACTCTGGAACTTTGTTGGGGATTGCAAAGACCTGCAAGCAGTAATGCAGTATAAACAGTAGTAAGAATCAACATTCTTGGGAGGACGCAGAGAGAGAGAGAGAGAGACAGAGACACAAAACATACAAGATTGGGTACTGAGCATTACTTCAGATATAGATGATACTATTTGTAGACCATCTGTGAGGCTTGTTTGCACCTTCATTGTCTTATGCGGAGAGGAGCAAGCAACACATTTGCAAGAGAACATATGTACAATGAATGTGGATAGTACTAACTGCTAGTAGAATACAGTGTTGTGTTTGGTGTCTGTGGACAGTTTTGGATTAAGCCATCCCAAAATGTTGTGCTGTGTGTATATGGGTATCATACTAGATGTGCGATGGTCAAAAGCTTGAATAATAGCACTGGTCTGAAATGCAGTCTCATTTAATGAGACTACTGTAGTTATTTTTCCCTTTCCCATAATCATGCAGTGATCTTGGATTTTGAAAGTCCAGGGGTACAAGAGATAAAAGCCCCTCCATGAGAAATAAGGCAGTTTTCCTCACAGGAAAAAAAAAAAAGAAAAACACGCATCACAAACAGCAAAATGAGCACTTTACCTTTGTCTGGATCTGTCTTTGCTGAACTGTGTCTCAGTGAAGTGACACGGAGCTATGAATGTGCACGTGCCTGTGTAGGATAGAAAACCTTGAATCCTCATTTTTATTTGTAGAACATATCAGGCATACATTCTTAAAGCAGTTTCTAAAACTGCCAGGTAACAGAAGGAGGGATCTGGCATTCCCAGCAGTATAGGGAAATCATTTTTCATTCAGCTTTTTTGCAGGAAAAATCACTCACATTGCATTCGCAAATTTCAAAGCCAGCAGCTATGGCCACAAGGCAGTACAAGAAGCATTTAGAGTTGTCTCAAACTGTGCAATATGCAGACAGAGACACTCAGATGATATACATGGCCTCACAAGGAATAGTAAAATAAGTCAAACAGTTCTGGGGCAAGGGGAAGAAGAAGGGAAGAGATAGTACTGGTCCTGAAAGAGTATTGAAAACTGTACTGGGAAATGTTTTAAGTTAGGAAAATAGTGTTTAAAAAAACACACACACCTCATCTGTAACAGGGAACCAGAAAATGGAAGATATATAGATTTACATGCAGCAGTAAAAGAAAAAGAAGTAGTTACATCAAAGTGATTTTTTTTTTTTTTGTCTTCCATCCCTACCTGCCAGTCATCAGCGCATTCCAGGTCATTACTCAGTCATCCATCAGGGGTGGTTCAGCTTATTTCAGTTGCATTCTACACCCTGCACATACCTGGCAAAGCTCTGGGGATGGCCATGCAATAGACTGACTGCACACACTGCCTGTTATGTAAGAGGAATTCTTCCAAGCAGCCCTGATGGACCTTGGGATGCATAAACCATGGATTTTCCTGATCTCCACCAAAGAAAATGCACGGCTTTGTGCACCCCAGAGTGCATGCTACCCTTCTGTCTCCCTGAGAGAGGTAAGTAGGCCATACCCATTTACTCTGACCACTCCCTGCCTGATTCTTCCATGTTCAGGGCAACTAATCACAAACATTTATGTGGGTCACAGTAATGTATCCATCCCTCTGCGCCATGAAGACAAAGTTTCAGTCAAGAAGAACTACTCACCAGTCAGTGGTTGACGGCAGATGAAATATCAGGAAATACTGGCAAAAGGTGTGCTTCTGGTGAAGGTATGAATGTTCGTGTACATATTGCCACCTTTCTCAGCAGAAGTAGATATGTGAAATCCATAGTGAAGATTTTTTTTTACATACAAGATAACACTTCCTAGCTACACAGTATGCAAGTTATGAAAACCTAGTAAGTCTAGTACTACAAACAGTGCTAAGAAACATGAGTATTTCTCACATTTGTCATTTCAAAAGCACAAACAGAACATTACATGAGTTACACAACTGCATTCTGTGGAGGAGAATAGAAACACGTGAAATGAGAGCCGTGTTCCAAGTGGAAGATAAAAGATGGAGTGGGGATACTTATTTCATCAAGAAAACCTTGGAGATAGAATGGCACAAATTTTCTGAACTTACGGATTTGGAGAATTTGAAGGCCAAACCCCTTCAGATGTTTTTTTAGAAAAGGCCAAAATATCAAAAACTTGCTAGAACATGCTAATAATGTAAACGTTTGTTCGCACAGAAAAAGTGATACTTACAAGTGTAGAGCATATCCCCAGTGTATGTATATCCTTCATAGGGAAGATACATTTATTAGAGAAAGACAGAAGCACCTGGTGGGCAAGGTGTATTCCAATTGTAACTCACAGGGGTCTAGTGTATTTGGTAATGTGATTCCTGTGATGCCTTTTATGTAGGAAAAACTGAAAGACAGCTAAAATGTAGAATCTACGAGCATATAAATTATGTCAGGAATAAAAACACAAGAAATGCTCTTTTCAAACACACCTTGGAATGTACAAACACCAATTTTAAATATTTTGTCATTGAAGTAGTACCCAGGGACATGAGGGGGGGTCCCTGGGAAATTAAATTGGAATACAGGGAAACCTACTGGCAGATTGTTTTAGAGGCCAATAGGTACCCTGGACTAAATGACATTTCTCTGGCACCACTACTGAAGTTAAAGTCTGCTAAATTTTAAATAAGTATTTTTGTAACTATCTTGTTTTTTAACTAGTTGTACTATCCTATTTATTAAGTGTGTTTTTTACCTTGACACTTTTATTTATGAATACATTTTGTTAGTGTTTTTATAGAGATGAAGGAATCATTTGTAATTATTGTGTTTTGTAGGTATTTTTCTTATCCATTACATTGAGTACACCTTTAATTGTTAATTAGGGTTTAATTGACAAATGGTTGTTATATTAAAGGGGTCTTGTATCAATAACAATGTATCTGATGAAGCCTGGGTGATACTTGGCCAAAAACGCATTTTATCTTTTGTGGAGCGTTAATTCTATTTTCCTGTGGATTAAAGGAATGAATGTTACACCATTGTTACCCTTCTCCTTTGTCCAGACATTGTGGCTCTTAATTTTTTATCTCTGGACATTCTCCTTGGTTTATTTGGTTATAGTTTGAGATAAAAGACCCTCTCTCTCTCTCTCTTAGTCAAACCACATTTTCCTTTTCATGTTTCCTTACATCTCTGAACATGCAATATGTCTACTCCATTTTATGGTGGTAAAACGTAGGGCTGCAAGAAACAATGTGCCTCATAAATATTACTGCTACAGAAATTAAATAAATGCATAGATACTAGCTATATGCAGGCATCACTATCTTTGTTTGATCTTTTTCAGTAGTTGGAAGTCTCTGTGGCCATGTGTTTGCAATCTTGAGCCATGACTTAGAGGAAGCCAATTATAAAAGAGAATGTATCACACACCCTAATCCCACCTCTGCACACCCACAAGCAGATTTTTTAGTCACCCCAGCATCTTAAAATGGGCAGTACTAAGTGCAAATAGGGCTTGATATTTCACGGTTTACTGCTTTTGCCTATAATATTCTGAGACAATTGCCAGCAAGTACTTTTGTGAGTGTCAGATTCCACCACAACGCTTTCATTTAATATCACAACTCTGATATTTTTGAATATTGGTCTAAATTTAATAAGAAAACTATAGCAAGAAGAGTGAAGAATTTACATTTTTTGAAGTATTAAGTTAATTGCATTAATGCAAGCTTACTTGTCTTTTGTTGCAGCAAACTTTAAAAAAACTGCAAGCAATGGAGCAAGTATAAATTAGGGTTGCCACCTTTGCATCCTTCCTTTTCCTGACAAATAAGCCACACTCCCTACATGATGAAAACACATCCTTTGGCTCAAGGTAGCCACACCCCTTTTAGCAAGCCAGACAAAGAAGTGCAAGTTCTTAAATGCCCTATATAGTTGACTGTGTAGACAGCCTTAGATGATATGTATCCCGAGGCAGAGTGCTCCATGGTCATTCCCACCATGCTGTTTAATGTCACCATGGCATATGTCCCAGTTATTCCCAGTTTTCCTCCCATCCTTTCTGCCTCATACTATCCAGATTCCTTTTGCTTTGGTTTCCTAACACTTTCTCTTACTTTTCAGCTTTTTTCCTATATCCTTGCAATACAACCTAACTAGCCAAGACTATACTGTAATAACTGCGGAGGAAAGAATTTAATTATGTTGTGGGGGGGGGGGTCTAGGGGCCACAAAGCCTGCAAAAGCTATAGGGTTTTAAATGCTCTGAGGGGCAGTTTATAGCTTTTTTCCAACAAACAATGGTGCAGCGCTACAGCGGTAGCGTTGTCACCTCACAGCAAGAGGTTCTCTGGTTCGATTCTCAGCTAGGGTGCCTTCTGTGTGGAGTCTGCATGTCCTCCTGTGAAAAAGGACTAAGAAAAGAAACTGCCTGAGTCTTTTATCTCAAGGAAGAAACAAGTTATGTCCAAGGATTAATGCTAAAGACTGACAACATAGTAGTCGCCACAAAAGTGAGCAGTTATCCATAAACTGAAAATAAAATGCTTGCAAAGAAATAAATTATACTAGGGATGACTGCCTTTTTCCCAGCCCCTCCCCCCAAAAAGATAGTGATTTTCAATGTATCCATATGATGTTAAATCTAGATGAAAGACAAATGAACAGTGATATATTTCAAGTTTGCTGATGTCATACATCTACACAGCACAGCATGCCTTCTTAGCCCCAACTCCAAAGGCAGACATCCCTCTGAAGTCAAACTAGGGTGAAAATGAAAGAAGAAATCATGCACAACAATATATTTCAACCTATTGCTGTCAGCTGTACATATGGGATATGCTTCCTTTCACCTACCCTCAGAAGATATTCACCAGTACACACGTGTGGTTTCAATTGTGACGAAAGTGAGAATAGCAACACTCACAATAATTCATTCCACGTCGTGGCTTCAGCACAGTTCACTGGCCCTAAACAAGCAATAGCAGCATTCTGTACACACATGAGGTGTGATTCTGAGGAAAGTTAACAAAATAATAACCACACAGTCCCCAGCCAACACACAAGGTATGCACACATCTCTGACATTTAATTGTAAGGAAAATATAAGAACTAATGACCACAGTATCACCAGCCCTCAGATAAACTATAAGAATTTCTGTGGACACTGCTTACTGGGGTGAGTTTTAGACTAGATGGGGCCTACAGCTGACGGCCAGACTAAGTCACTTATATAACCAGGAATGATGGCCCCTAAAAGCTCTGAGGTTCTAGATGTTCTAAATTGTCTGATACGATTGTAGGTTCTAGATGTTCTGTGATGCATTTTATTCCTTATGTTTTCACTAACCAAGAGATTTATGGATGCTCTCCTCCAATATCATTTAAACTCTTTTTTACACTGCCCCTGATAAAGACAAATCTATCAGTAGACACACACACAATGTTTTCTATGCAAATTGCAAAACCATCCATTCTTCAATAGCATGCCTTTTAGGTATTGTAGAAAATTAGATTACCTGAATAAAGCTAAAGCATGTCTTTGGGGTGTTGGAGAAAATGAGAGCACCCAGATAAAACCCACAAGAGACAGGAAGGACGTGCAGATGTCACATAGATGGAGCCACAGCCAAGAACTCAGACAGATTGCAACACTACTCACTGTACCAATGCTGAGTTCCTTTCACTCATCTTACCCAGACCACCAAAAACAACCACTTATTGTGTGCAGAGCTGAAGTCTGACAGTGAAGCAAAGTGGAAGTATTTATGACCATATAGATGCTCTTGTATGCACACCACACACACACACACACACACACACACACACACACACACACACACACACACACACACACACACGCACACACACCACAACAATGACTGTTTTTACACTGCATTTAAATCCATCTATCACCCTTTTTCCTCATGTTTTGCACATGAGGTCGGGCTGTCACACTAACAGTGACCATCATCTAGGAACAATGTTTACAACAGGTGGCTAGCCTGGCTGCAGTTATTCTTCTGCAGTGCACGCATGCATGCTGACACTTAAGGCCAGTTTAGCCTGTCTAATCTGCCTACTGCAGGATTTTGTATTGTGGGAGGAAAATGGAACATTCAGAGAAAACTGGCGTAAATACAGAAAGAACAGACAGACGTAGCACAAATGACACCCCAGCTAAGGCTCAAACCCGAACACAGATAGAACATTCAAGTGAAAGAGTAAATACCTTATGAAACATACTTCAGAAATGTATTGGCTCTCAGAATGATTTAAAATACATTTCAAGTACTCGGCATAACTGGATTTCCATGGCAGAAACCATTTCTTCTGGATTTCCTGAAAAGACCTTGATTTCCTGACTGATCTAAAGGGGCATCAATGACTGAAAGGCTATTTGTACCAAGTGGGATCCCCCTTCTTTTGGAGCCTCATATTAGCTGATAGTAATCTGTTGCCCAGTTCTAGTTTGCCTGTTCCTCCTTCACTGCCTCATCATGGGGTCATAAGAGAAAAAATAGGACAAAAGATCATAGGTAGTTAATATGCGTGCATTTCAGGAGACTGTTAACGAACAAAGTTGAAATTCACAATTTTCTCAAACAAATGTCTGATTATTTGACATGCTCAAGGTCTCATAGTAGGTAAATGATGGCTGAGGGAACCCCTGTTGTTAGTCCCCAAGCATCAGGCAAGACATTTAAAATTACTAACTTCCCATTTTGACTCTAAAGATCCCTTAAATTTATGTCACTCCATTTCTTGGTGACTATCTGGCTTTTCTGGCACATCTGGTGATCAGATATCAGTATAACAGATGCAAGTTCCTGTAGCGACCATTGTAAAAATTGAGCAGATACCTGATACTAGGACGCCTGATTTCAAGGCACCCAGAAATTAGATGTCAGTACCCAGTGCACCTAATATTATTTCTGTTGTTCAGCTGGAGTAGTCTAAGCTTCACCATTTCAGTCATGCAAATTGTAATTTAGGTTTCAGCAGCTCCTTCAAAGCCTTCTACATCAGGGACCACTATAACAAAAGACAGAAAAATTATTCCATATCCTCTACCCTTATCCAGCTGATAGGAGAATAAAGAGGCGTGGACTTATTCTGGCCAAAATGTTTCTCTGAATGTGTACTGACTTTAGGAATGAGGAATCCTTTCCTTCTGGCTTCTGACCACGACCCCCTTAAGGAAGATATGACGTCTTTGATCAGACCTTAAATATAATGAAGGAACCTTTTAAGTGAGGTCCCAGTGCCTGCTCCTTCCCAAAAAGGTAGTATGCTGAGCTGCTGAATCTTCAGATGTCTAAGCGTTTAGCAAGTCTTCTTTTGAGGACTTGCATGCTTTTCTGTTCCAACGGCCTGATCTGCAAACTTGTATTGCATAGAAACCAGACAGTTTTTATAGGCTTGCTGCTCTCGGAGTACTACCAAGTGACAGAGAGAAGGCAGAGTAGGATTCTTAACAGATTCAGTAAGATGCATGTGTTTGCCACCTTGGTGTCAGGGCTATAAACTACCAAACACACATGTACAGTTTCAGAGAAAAATTCTCACACGAGCCAATGATGAGACTCATCACTGCTGATGTCACTTTCAGGGAAGTTTCTCCAAATTAGCGCAGATGTTTGATAAAGTCAGCACATATAACAAGATGTGGTTAAGGTAGAGTGGATTTAAATTTCAAGGCTTCTGTTTCTTGTATTACTTTAAGACATCTTGCTTCCTCTTAACCTTTTCCTAATGCTGCCAAGGGACAAATGTTGACTATACTTCTGGACCAAAGAATGTTGTAAGGGCTGCTTCTCATAAAGTTCATAAGATGTTAAGAGGAGGAAAGAAAGACAACAATGTGAAATTATATTTTTTCCTCACCTTCTAAGTTGTCCAGAAACCCTGGCCTTGCACTGAAAGCAGACAATGCAACAACAACAACAACACAGGGAAGAGACAATACCAAAATAAATAGCATATAAACCAAGGCACCATAGAAAGAGCAGCAGTGTGAACAATGATGAATCATTCTAAATCTCATGAACCTATCTTACTTCAGCAAAACAAATACATTCAGGCTGATCACTCTACCGGTGCAGAACACCATACTTCTCAACCTGAAACATCAAAAATCTGGACAAAGGCCCATGAAAAGTAGGTACAACTGGCCAGAAATCTGTGTGCTGATTAATATAAAATTTGCATGCATAATTATTTAACCCCACCCACTCCAGTGGAATTATGGAATATCAACATTCAAACGCAAATTGAAAAGTCAAAATATTGAACACAAAATATAACCAGAAGACACACAAACACCAAGCTACTCTCACTGTCTCAATCTGTGTCAAGTTTAGGAGCATCCACCTGGGTAGCCAAAAATTGGATTATTATGATCCACAGCAGTCATTTTTATTCCAGCAATAAGCCAGGGAACACTCTTATCACCAAATCTTCTTGACATCTCTCAGCAATATTAAATATACACAAATATAAACTCTAGAACATGACTTCAGATCATCTGTAACGAAACTGTGTGTGACACCGTGAGCAAAAACCTGCACAGGCGTATAAGGTTTATCATGAAACTGCAGGTAAAAAGTGAGAAAGAGATATTTGGTCTCGACCCCACCCCCACCAAACACACATCCTCAACATAATGAAAATCTTTCTTTCTAGTACAGTTTGCTTATTGAAGTTCAAGCACTGAGTTTCAAATGTGAAAAGATAAAAGTATCGGATGGCTGTCCCTATAAAAAAGCGACACAATGCACACCAAAAAGAGGTTAAAGTCACTTATCCCCAGCTCTGTGTTAACTTGCTGCCTTTGCGACTAGTAAGGAAATAATTTACAGATGTTTTTCTAAATTGTTCCACAATCAAACTCCCATTTATTTTTCCTCGATTTACAAGACACCAGAGATAATAACCAGAGCAATTTGATAAATATATCTAATGAAACTCCACTAAACAGTAAGCGAAGAATAAATAAAAAACAGTTTGCTGCACTTAAAATACTCTGGGAATCTGTCCCTTCCAGCAACCAGTGCAAACACCTCTGAAGAGGTTCACTCTTTGACAAAAACTTTAACCTAACCATGTCATTAAATGACTTCAGTACAGGGAATGACAAACCCTCTCAACTAATTTGCAACTAAATACAATTCATAAGTAAATAAAGCCAGGACCTGAGCGACAGTGAGGAAGTAAAACGATGCAAAAATTAATTAAAATCTCCACTTTTAATACAAAATTATAAGACAGGATAAGCGCTTTCGCAAGTAGCTTCATCAGATCCATACAAAAATCCAAGTGTTAATTGCATGCTTATATACCTGCAGATAATGACTCATACTCATGGTTAATTAGCAAACAAGGTACTGCCCATCATTTTTAAAGATATAGATGATGTTTAAAATGATAAATAAAAATGAATATATAAAAGCTTCATAAAATGCATTGCTGAAAGATAGATAATGGCTAGGCATCAAATTACAAACATATTGATCAGAATATTGTGACTAACTGAATTATATTAAGAAACACAAAACTATGTATAAATTAAAAAGTAAATACATCTGTATATAATCAGTGTATAACAATTCATTTGACATTTCTACGTTGTTTTAGTTTTGGTCTTATAGAGGCTCTCTCATTCAGGCCAAAACCTTTGTCAGCCCTTAATAAAATAATCCATTGCATTTTCTTACTTTCTGTGTAGGTTCTGATATCACCTCCCCTTACATTAGGAGAAATAACTTCTAGCACCTTAAATAAAAAATAATGTTCATTGTTGTTTAATGTAATATGTTTGGCTAGAGCATTGTGCAATGTACCTCTCTTCATATGATAGATATGCTCCCTCATCCTATCTCTTAAGGGGCGATTAGTCTTGCCTACGTAGAATGATGGGCAGGATTGACAAGTAGCCAAATAAACCACATCTGATGTCATACAGTTTGCATCTGCTTGTATCATAAATACTTTCTGTAAATCTGGTTGAAGAAACTGAGTGTTACTGTCAATAAAATGGCAAAAATTACAATGCCCACATGGCTTCGTACAACCACCCTTATTATCACTTTTTATAGTTTTAGGGTAACAAAGTATCCTTTTTAAATTATGTTTATTCCTATAGAGGAAAGTGGGTGTCTCACCCACGATCCGTTTTAAATCACTGTCAACATGTAAGATACCCCAATGCCTATTAATAACTTCCTTGATTTTGAAATAGTCAGAAGAAAATTGTGTTGAAAATTTAATACTGTGGTTATTACAGTTATTACCTAAAGGATTATCAAATTCCCTAGGACCAAAATAAGGTGCTGCTCTAGTGCAACGCAGTTCATATATGTCATCCATATGGGAGTTGATTTCAGTTTGGGTATAACCCCTATTGACCAATCTGTTTTTCAGGCTAGTTAACTCAGTTTCAAAGCCATCATTCATGGGGTTTGATCTTGAGGCCCTGATAGCCTGTCCTCTTATAATATTTTTAAAAACGTAAGGAGGTGCATGCTGGATCTAGAAAGTAAGGTATTACTATAACAGGCCTTACGATGTACACCTGTATTGATTATGTCGTTCGGTAATCTCTCAATAAATAAATCTAGGAACTCTATCCTACGTGAGGAATGTTGCATGGTAAACTTAAGGCAAGTCGTAAGGTTATTCATCATGGAATGCATGGATTCTAGTTGTTCAATAGTGCCATCCCATAAAATGAAAAGGTCATTGACGAAACGTCGATAAAACACTACGTGTTGCCTGAACATCTCCTCACGAAAAAGCACATGTTCTTCCCAGTATGCAAGAAACATATTTGCGTAGCTGTTGGCACATGGTGTGCCCATTGCTACACCTTCCTTCTGTCTATAAACAGTGGTCATGAACATAAAGAAGTTATTCTCTAAGACCAACTCCAGAAAATACACTATCATACTGTGATACTATCAGATAAAACTTGTTTCAAATGCTTTTCAATAAATACAGAGAGGTGTTCAGTTAACCAACCGTGACCTGAGACTATAGGTCTCATCGTTGGATCATAAGGGTCTTTATGTATTTTGGGCAAGCCACTGATAGTCAGAATGACTGGATGTAGAATATTCAAATATTCATAGAGGTTCTTGTCTATTAATTTACTTTTAAAAATATCATGCAGAGATTGTTTCACATGATTGGTCACTATATGTACACTTTCTAGAGAGACAGTTTCATAGAATCTTGCAGCATAGTGGTCATGCTGTTAGTGTAGTCAGACATGTTGAAAATGACTATTTTACCGCCCTTATCGGCAGGTCTAATAATGATGCTAGAGTCATTCTGTAGTTTATTCAAAAAAAGCCTTTTTTTATGTGAGAGATTATCTCTGGTTTAAATATTTGTCTAGTGTCTCTACCACCATAATAATTATACAATTCTTCTTCTGTTAATTTAAGATAGGCTTCCAGAAGGGGGTGGTGTAATGGTGTAAATCACTCAAATTCTTAAAAACAAATTTATTATCCTGTGTAGCACTAGTGTTAGTATCCTTGTAAAGAAGCTTTAGCATGACATTTCTACAAAAGATTCTTAAATCAACAATAGTATCAACTAATCTACTCTGATTTTTAGGAATAAAGTTCAGGCCTTTACTCAGAAGCTTAATGTCCTCAGAGGTGAGTATAATATCAGATAGATTATAGACTAACGCTTGTTGGTCCATATTTTTTTGAGAGTTTTTTGTGTTGCAAACTCTTCTGAGAGTTTCCTTTTCTGTCTCCCTCTGCTTAGGGAGCATTCTCTTGGCGGGCCTTTCTCCATTCGAACAGGTAAGGGAAAAGACAGAGCATTAGTGAAAGACCTATCCATGTTAGCATCTCTAGGTCTGACAACAACCTCCCCATTATTGTCAGTAAAAGTAGGTTTATTTTTAACAATATGTACTTCTGGGTATAGGTTCGTATCAGAACCCATGCTGGGATGGACAATATGTATGACATCTACAGAGTCATTATGATTGTCCATAGTAGAGTCAATTCCACGTGAATCACTAGTAACAACGCTCCTGGTTTTACTCGCAGTACCCATGTCAGTAATGCTTAAATTAGAAGCGTCATTATTGCTACAGGCTTTATCATTGTATTTAGAGCCAGAAATGTCACTTCTCATACACTTTTCTATATGCGGTTCATTCACTGTAACATTCCTATGACTTACATTTTCCAAATCAGATTGCTTATTTAAAAAGTTATTATCATTGTTATTATGATTAACTGGTCGTTGTACCATTTCATTTTGTCCTTGGACATGCCTCGGCCACATAAAGACATGGCCTTGCTTAAAATCATTGATATCCCTGGTGACTTTATGTCGTTTCTGTTGCAACAGTTTGCGCTCAAAAGCAGAGACACTATCCAACAGATTATCAAACGATGACTGTACAAATGCCATTGGAAAGTCATTAAACAAGGTCTGTTGTTGCATGTTAATATTGTCTATTATTTTGGCTTCCTCCGGAAAGGAAGAAGTCTATAAGAAGCTGTAAGTATTTGTAACTTACCTCTATATTCAGTCGCTGCCACTGTGCCAGCAATTCAGGATAATCTCTGCCCTGACTTGGCATTGTAAAAACACACAAACACGTGGAATTATGTTCTTTTCTAAGCAAAATTGGAAATGCATCCTCTGCGTTTGGAGACGCTTTAACTTCATAAAGCTTTTCTCAATACCCTCAAGGAGCATATGTAGTTTGTCTGAATCGACAGTCGCTCCAGTTACATCATCAGTGACTGACTCACTCTCGAAAAAACAGGAAGAACTAGTCGCACCTTTCAAATGCTGTTGAAACCTTAACTGTAAGGCATCATAACCACGGTCTTCACCTCTTGGAATGCCAGAGTCATCACTTCTTCGGTTATAATCAAGTTCGATATTCGCCATGAGTGTATCAAGTGTAAAATCACTATAAAAACTCACTCCTGCCCACGGAAGTGAAAAAGAATAATAATGTAGCAAAGTAAATCCAATGGGACAGGTAAATGCTCAGGTTCACAGAAAAAAGTTTAAAATAAGTAAATAAAGCCAGGAACTGAGCGACAGTGAGAAAGTCAAACGATGCAAAAATTAATTAAAATCTCCACTTTTAATACAAAAATATAAGACAGGATAAGTGCTTTCGCAAGTAGCTTCATCAGATCCATACAAAAATCCAAGTGTTAATTGCATGCTTATATACCTGCAGATAATGACTCATACTCATGGTTAATTAGCAAACAAGGTACTGCCCATCATTTTTAAAGATATAGATGATGTTTAAAATGATAAATAAAAATGAATATATAAAAGCTTCATAAAATGCATTGCTGAAAGATAGATAATGGCTAGGCATCAAATTACAAACACATTGATCAGAATATTGTGACTAACTGAATTATATTAAGAAATACAAAACTATGTATAAATTAAAAAAGTAAATACATCTGTATATAATCAGTGTATAACAATTAATTTGACATTTCTACGTTGTTTTAGTTTTGGTCTTATAGAGGCTCTCTCATTCAGGCCAAAACCTTTGTCAGCCCTTAATGAAATAATCCATTGCATTTCCTTACTTTCTGTGTAGGTTTTGATATCACCTCCCCTTACATTAGGAGAAATAACTTCTAGCACCTTAAATAAAAAATAATATTCATTGTTGTTTAATGTAATTCATAGTCTTTTCATGGAAGTTGCCCATTTAAAGCAGACTGACCTAAATTGTCTGGAGTGTACAAAAACTACAAAGAAGGCGGGAAGTAGCACTCTATTTTTAAAACTAAAAGGTGTGTGCAAGGTAGGCTGCAGCAGACTGCAGAATCATTTCCATTTCCTTTGCTGCACTTCCTGTTAGGCTGGCCTGGCATACATGATATGCATTAATAATTTTTACATACCTGGAGGTCGAGGAGGTAAATTTTCTCATCCTGTGGACATGGGTGGGAAGAAGTTAGAAGTTAACTTAGCTTGTAGTGTGTGAACAGCTCCACTCCACTTGTTGTTGCTGCTGGTTGGTAAAATTCCAATTAACAGTCATAGAATCCTAGAGGATTACTATGATCCTATGACTATACATAGAATCATAGAGGATTACTATGATCCTATGACTATACATAGAATCATCGAGGATTACTATGATCCTATGACTATACATAGAATCATAGAGGATTACTATGATCCTATGACTATACATAGGATCATAGGAGATTACTAGGCTATCGACCTGGAGGTCATTAAAGCCTAGAAATTTCTTCCTAAAACCCTAGAAATGCTAGTCAGTAGCCAAGACTGCATTTAGTGATGATTGCCCATGTCCAAGATGGTTGTGGGCATTATCCTCAGTAAGAATTTATGGTGTCCCATCCACTTATCCATGTTCCTCTTGAAAAGTGTCATAGAGGTGCTCTGTTTTACATGAATTGGTAGCCTGTTCCAAAGATGCGGCATTTGCTGGAAGATAAATCAGTCCCTCCAGCATGTCCTATTTAAGTCGCAGGCCATATTTAAGTTCCTGGAATGGGTAGTCGTAGTCCTGTTTGATTTATGAATATGCAGCAAGTTCATTACGTTTGGGTCTTGGATTGCTCAGTAGGCTGGGTACAAGTCTCCCCTAAGACGTCGATATGATATGGAGTCTAGTGACAGGGACTTTAATCAATCTTTGTAGGGCACATGCTGGAGCCCTTTGATCTTGTTTGTTAGAAACTTCTGAGGTCTCTCTAACTGCTGCAGGTACTTAGTATGGCACATGCAAAATGGGGCATTATACTCAATTATGGGCCGGATAAGTGCCAAGTATAGGCGATGCCTTTACTAATCAAGTGTGCTATGTAGAAAGCTTTCCTTACTACAGTAGACACATGGTGGTCAAAGTTAAAGTCACAATCAACTTGTGATCCCAGGTTCCTTACCACTTCATAGGTACTTAAGGTATTGTTGTTGATTTGATAGTATGAGGGGACACTGCTTGTGCCGACGGGAATGATGATGCATTTCTTTGTATTCACTTTGTGACCGTGACGAATACACCAGTTGTTGGTCTGTGTGAGACCTTCCTGGAATATACTGACATCATTTGGCGATACAGTGATTGCACCTACAGTAGTTTGTAGTCATCTGCAAACCTGGTCAGCCACAACAACTTGACCTGAACGTTTGAAAAATATATACCAAGCAGATGGCAGCCCAGCACTTACCCCTGTGGCACCCCACTGGTAACAGGCCTTCTGGTTGATGTGGAGTCAACCATTTTGATAGTTTGTGTCTGGTTTGTGTGCCAGTTGACAACCCATATTACAATGAATGGGCTTACATTTAATTTGCTAAGTTTATCACTAATGTCTGAATGTGGGATTTTGTTGAAAGGATTTGCCAGGTCGAGGTATGCTGTGTGCACAGATTTGCCCTCATCAATGGCTTTGGTCACACTTTCAAAGAAATCCACCAGATTTAACAGGCAGGATCCGCCCTTCACGAAGCCAAATTGGGTAGGATCCAGGGTTTGAAGCTCACCTATGTCTTTATTTATGAGGTCCATAATGATACATTCCATGGCCTTACAGATGAGGCTGGTCAGCCTTATGGGTCTGTAATTCCCTGGGTCTGTTGCTAGGCCACCTTTGTGGAGGGGACTAACTGTTGCTGTTCTCCATTACCCAGGAACAAAGCCTCTGGTTAGGCTAAGATTGAAAAGGGTACTTAGTGGTGGTGTTAGTTCCTGTTTTAGCCTGGGATGTGTCTGGTCCCATAAAGGCTGTCTTTTTGCCTTGGACAAGGCTTTGAGGACCTGCTCTACAGATATGTAGGGTGGGGGGAGGTTTGGGGAAAGGTTTGTTGTAAGTTAGATTTGCTATCTCTGTGGGGTCTTGGGTCCTACCCTTTAGGTTACGTACATAGCTGTAAAAGTTCCTATGGTTATCCTTGGCTGTACTTGCTAAGTTTCTCTCAAAGGAGCCCTTGTAGGATTTGACAAGTTGTCTTATTTGCCTGTTAAGGCTGAGGAGGGTGTTTTTCCATTGTTGGGGCTTTCCCTTTGTTTACTTGGACAGCAACGTTTTGCATGTTTTGTAAAGTTTGTTGATGCTGGATGTCCACCATGGCAGCTTGTTTTTACTTGGGGCTCTGGATTTGATTCTTTCTGGTACAGCCGAGTCTATACACTCATGCAAGTCATTGTACAGGGCTTTAATGTAAGCTTTGGAGTAGTTATCACTTCCAGCCTGGGGTGGGGCTTGGAATGCATTTATACCTTCACCTAGGAGGGTATAATTTGCCTTGGTGAAGTTTTTTCAGTCTGATTTCACCCTTTGTCAGTTCTGGTGTTAGTGCCAGCTAGAAGGTGACTGATTTGTGGTCAGTTTTAACTAATGAGGGCTCTACAGTTGAGGCAGTGTATCTGTTTGACATGTTGGTGAGAACCAGATCCAGAATGTTTGTTCCCCTTGTCAGGGTATGGGCAATTTGTTCCAGGGCAGTTGAATTAACAAAGGCAAGGACCTTTTGTGTTAGCGAGTTAGGGCTAGCATACGTTTCTCAGCTGATGGTGGGATAAATGAAATCCCTCATAGCCACTGTGTTAGGTAAAATTTGTATTGTCTCTAGGTTGGTCAAGTAGGGCTCATGGGCATTGTGACCCATCAAGGGGGATATATAACTGGTTATGACTTGAATGGGGGTCTTACCCACTGTAACCTGGACCAGGAGTTACTCCATGGAGTTGTTCAGTCTAACTAGGTGAATTTATCTCTAATAAAGATTGAAACACCACCTCTTTTAATTTTTACATGTTCATTTTGCGGTCTAAAGGTGTGGAAGGCATTGTAGCTTTGCCAGTCTGGGGTACTCTCTGAGGCCTTGAACCAGGTTTCTGTGACTGGACAGACATCTACATCTTCTAGTGATAGAAGGGAGTGCAGTTTTTGGCTTAAGCTCCTAGCATTTAGCAGCATGACCCTTATTTTGTTCTGATTGGTTAATTTCACATTGGTAAGGCTGTTTTCAAGACCTTGCCTAAAAAAAGGCACTATGAGAGAGGCAAGAGCCTTTGCCAGCAGCTGAAAGCCTAGAGGTGTCAGGTGCAAACCGTCTCTAGCAAAGCAGCGAGGTTTGTCGACCATGGCTTCCCAAGCTGACAGAAAGTAGATCCTCTTTGAATGACACCAAAAACTGAGCCAATTATTGAAATCAATCATATTTTGTTTATACTATGTCATCATTCTAGGTGAGGGTAGTATTCTGCTCAAGGCTAGGGACATACCTGCCTGTGGCACATACTCAGAGAGCTCAACCATGTCTCTCTTCATATAGTCCAGTGAGGTATGTCTCAGGTCATTCACACCAACATGAACTATAACCAAGTCATAACGATACTTGTTGCTGAGAGACCTGAGTGCATGCATGATCTGATGAATCCTGGCACCAGACAGGCAGCTGACCATGCCTTTCTCCTTGTCCAACCTGGCGAGTGAGACATTCGTGTGTCTCACTACTGAATCTCCAATGACGAGAAAATTTGTTTTTTTGTGTTACACCTTACTGGCTTGGTGGGTGAGACACTGGTGTTGCTATCTGTCATGGGTGAGACACAGGTGTTGCTATATGTCAAGGGTGCTGTTGGGACTGTGTTAGTTGTAGCAGTCTTGTGTTTTGGAGGTCTCTGGTGTTTCAGTATGTTTTTCAAGAGAACCTTTGCATATGTGGCTTTACGTGTTTGATGAGTACTATGTGTATGAGTAGTGGTATGTGTATGAGTAGTGGTATTATGTGCATATGAAGTGATGAGTGAGTTGACAACCTTCGCTTTATTACTGTTTTGAGTGAGAGAGAGAGAGCATGGATTCTAGATTCTTGTTGTAAATGCATCTCTCGTACTCTCTACTAGAGTGTGTTATTAGTAGAAGGTTGTCTGTGTACATGAGGCAGTTGCTACACTGCCTCAAGAGACTCAAAGGTTGGCAGGAGAAACAAGGATAGTTCAACTGTTCATAATGCTACGTTGAAGACTGTTGTCACTAGGGCTGGCTTTTCAGAATTGATCATAGAGGAGCTCAGTGGATGGATATCGCTGCCTGGGTTTTAGGGAAAATTTGCTGAATTTAACTGTCCAGCTTTGTCACACAACTGCATGATGGTCATCCTTGCTGCACAACACGCAAAAAAGAAGAAACCTGGTCAAATGCAGGACCTAAATACCAGAAGCTAAAATGGCCTCCCTTTACTACACAGACAGGTCCCAATCAGCAGAATTCTCTCACAAGAGTGCAGATAGGTCCTTTCCAATCCAAGATGGCCTGAGATGACAGATGAGTCTCATGGAGTTGCCCAACAAGCAGTCTGCCTCAGGAAGCTGATGTTATTGCACATGGTCTTGTAAGCTGGCGATGCATGGTGACGTCAGCCATAAATTTAAAATGGTAGGAAAAAAAATAAATCAAAACAAAATCAGGAATTAAAGGGGCCACTCAGGAATTCATGGCACCCCATTATCTTTCCCTCAAAATCGGTAAATACCAAGGAATTCTGTACAGTTGAGAGGTATGCAGAACACCCTTTTGATATCCATGAACGTACAGGGTGACATCTTCACATTCCCTTACATCAAGCTAACACAGAGTTCTTCAGGGTTTATGTGTAAATTCCTGTGAACAATTCACCTCCTTTCTATGGCATCCAATATGTTACCAAAGGCTTTGTGCTAGTATTTGGGAATTCACATCTGTCTTTATCATGATGACTGTTTCATTAAGGCCAACTCTCATTAGAGCTTACATTTTGCTGTTTGGTTGACTCCCCAGTACTTTCAGTCTAAGTAACTTACTCAAAAAAAAAAAGTCAGACTAGCTTACTTCACAGACAAAGAGATTCTTGGGGGACAATTGTGGAAAAAATCCTCCCTAGTTATCCTACCTCAGGACAGAGCACAGATAATGATAAAATTTTTTCCATACTTCATAACACTGAAAACATTAACAGCAAAGACATTTCTCATAGCACTTGGGCTGCATTTTCCCTTCCATCCTGATGGTTCCAAATGTAACACACCAGAACAGAAATGTTTGGTAGTATCCTTGAAAGCTGCAGAAATAACAACATGGGTCTTTGAACACCTCCTTTCAGTTAATCCAGCCTTGATAAAGGAGTTACAAAAACTGAACAGCCAGGATCATTGTAGCTTTTTGTAATTTTTGGTGGATTTCATGAATTGAAGTAATTTTGAGTTTACAAAGGAGTTCCAGTGATGGTATATACCAGATTTTCTTGCATCAAAGACTAATTTCTTCTTAAATCATGAATGGACTACAGATTCAAAACTTGGCATGGGTGGGTGACGTAACAAAGTGTCAAGCTGAAAAGAGATGCTGGTACTAATGGGTTTTAAGTCAACTAAGTAGGGAAGTACATAATGCTTTACATTGTTACAAGCAATATGTATGTGATGTTGGTAAATCAGTAAACAGAGAGACACTCAGTCTTGTCCTCTGTGATGACTGGCCATGGCTATCTGGGAGCAAGCAATTCAACTCACTTCAACTCATATCTATCTCAAATCAACAAAACACGCTTGAAGTCTGTCTAAGAAGAGAAATCACAATCTTCTACATGTGAAAACCGGACAGATAGGCCTTCATCATGAAAATCATGGCCATTTAAAAGAAGATCAACTTGCCTCCCATCTTGATCACCAGATTTATCTGTTTTACTCCAGGTAACCACATGGCAAAGCCTGGATGACAACTGGAATTTCCATTAGGGAGGACTTGCATTTACTGCAAGCATTCTGTTCATCTCATGGTGTTGATATTATAGCTACTGTTAAATGCAAGAAGAGAAAAAACAAATTTCATTGCTGGCCAAGGCAACAGTGATGCAGTTTTCTAAAACAGATGATATTTGCTCAGTCAATGATCCTGCATTTCCACAGAGTTAAAGCACACCTTTAACATAGCAAGAAGGAAGCATGCTTTTCCCAGTCATCAACATTCTCAAGCTAACAACATGGAAGAGCTTAAAGAAGCTGAAAAAAAAACTAAAAAAAAAAAAAAAAAGCTTAAAGAACATGAAAGGAGAAACATCCTTACATTCCAGAGCATTGTCTGAAGATCAAATTAAAAGCATAAACCAAACAAATTTAAATACCTTGTGAGAAGTAAATGCATTTAAAATGTATGAACATCAATGTTATCAGTAAGCAATCTCCTTTACAGTGATAATAACCAGTTTATTCAAAGGTTTTACATCAGTGCTGTACTATATTACCGTTCAAGCAAAGCCAAGATTATATTTTTCTCCAGTTACAACTTTTCATATCTTCGAAACTGCACTACACAGACATATATTGTCAGTACATGTTTGTTCAGCCAATCATGAGCTTTCGCATGACAGCAAAAATTGTTTATTAAGATATTTCCATCCGTAACCTGTTTTTACAGTTTTTGCACATAGGAGTCAGGGTGCCACTTCAACAGTGACAATCACCTAGAATCAATGTTAGGATACCAAAACATTGGAATAAATATACGGTATATACAGTTCCTTCTTTCTTCCATAGTTGTATGTGATTTTAAATGCCATTCTCATCTTGGTAGGAAACCACAAAAAGAAAACAAACATTTGTTAATCTGATTTATATAATAATTTGGAGGGAGTCATGAAATAGTTTTGAGTAATCAATAATAATTTGGGCAATAAAATTATCCTTATTAGAAACCGTTTATGTTCAAAAGTAAAAAAATTATTCCATTTCAAAATCTTTTTAAAATTAATACCACCACTTTCATATTCTTTGCAGAATTATACATTATTTTGTCACTGACATAGTAGTTCTACTGACTGTCACTTCGTAAATAATTCCTAACTTATTTTATATGCACTGTCTTTATGTCATTACCTCCAGTATGTAATTGTGTTGGGGAACATTTCTTCCAAGACCTGCATTAAAAATTGAAATTCCCAATTAAGCTGTCATTGTCAGTAAAATCAATCAATAAATAAAATATGCTGATTGCTGAAATATTGTGTTTTACTGAGCTACAGCCTGACAAACATGGAACGAAGAAATTTAAATGGTGTACCTCTTTTCAAAGGTGAAAACATTAAAAATATTTTCCAATTTTTAAGATATGAATTTTTATTTATTTTTTATCATAGGCCTTTTAGCTTCCTTGGCAGTATTAGTACATCAGAGTAGAGACTACTTAGAGAGATTAGAACTGTATCATCCAAGTTGATAGAGTCAGGGCTTGAATATGAGGCAAAGTACTTTGTCAGAATAGTAGCACATTTTTGCATAAAGAGAACATCTGTGGCAATCAGGAAGGAAAATGCACCCAGTTTCCATTTGATATTGTTGAAAACAATAGAAGACTCCTATGTGATAGCTCATGCAGAAAGCAAAAGGTCTAATTTGAGTACACCCTACATTTAAACAACGCACTTCAGATTCCAGTTTCCAGGCATTCACTAAGATTTATCTGTTTAAAGGTTCTGTTTTCCTGGGAAATAAACATTAAATGGCAGAAGACTGCTGAATTTTCCAATCCCACATTTGGAGCAGTCCCTCAAATAGTGGAAAAGATCTGGTACCACCTTGTTTATGTACTATTTCACTGTGGTGGTGTCTTTGTGTTGATTTTAAGTGGAAATGCAAAGAAGCTGTCTTTGATGACAGTCAGGGACTTTTAATGCCTCACATCTATTTCGGTTTGATGGGACTATTGCTTTTATGTTGTAACCAGCAGCCATTTACAGAAAAGGTGTTGAGCTGAAGTGCATCCCAAGCATAGTCAAGAGCATGATGTCAATTGCTGAGTTATTGAGCAAGGAACTAGAAGGACTGCTTTTTTTAGATTGGTTGGGTTCTCTCTCCAAAACAGATTTTCCTTATTAAAACAAGACTGAAATCTCAGTTTCCAGAGACTACGTTGACTGATTCCAAATATTTATCGAGGCCTTCTCATGAATAGCCTCACATGAAAAGTCAAAAGGCTGCAGTATGTCTTACCCCAGTCCCCAAGCTGGATCATGATCAAATGGGGCCCTAGACAGGATAATGGACCAACTTCCCACCCCACAAACATTTTAGTGTCCCATTACTTGTCTCTCTTACCTCAACTACCATAAAAACTCCTCAAAACTGTCATTGTGACATTATTTTCTTTATTTTTGGAATGATTACAGTAAAATGGATTTTAATTTAAAATGTATAATTAATTTATCCTTTGTTGACCAGGTTAGTCCCACTAAGCTAGCAGCCTCTTTTCAGAGAAGATCAGAGATAGTATTTATTCTAGGTTCATAGAGTAGTACTAGGCTAATTGCCCTTGTAGGCCATTTGAAGCCTAGCCAATTACCCCATGTGAGACTCAAACCCTGCACCTTGTCTCTGTAAGGTAAACACCTTAACCATTATGCCACCCTCCCACTACTAAGGGAAATTTGGCTGGGAACTTCCCATAGATGTTTCAATAGGTGTCATGGGATCTGTTACATCCAATAAACTAAAACACCAAGCAAATGGATGTTGTATCTCTCAGTTTTTATTGCTAGCACTATTATCGCAACCAATCATAGAACTTCATTAGAAAACTTACATTCCATACTAAAACCATTTAAATACACACAAATCCTTGTCACGCCACATCCAATAAAAAGGTGCATTATGGAATCTATTGTAAATATACTTAAAAACATGTTAACTGTAATACCGACCAACCAACAAGTCATATAAAATAAATAGTATACTAAAAACATTAAATAATCTAAACATTTAATATACAAGAATTATATCAACTTATCTCTGATATCCTTTTAATTTTAAAAGACGTGGTATGGACAGTATATCATTTTGCCCCGGTGGTATAGCAGTGTTAAGATTAAGCTGCTACCATAATTCCTTCTTCCCTAGTAGCAGACTCCAAGGTCAAACCCGCAGGTTACAAACTACCTTCTCCAATATAAAAAATAAAAAAAAAAAATGTGCGGGGAAACAAACTTATATGTGTATAAACAGCATTAGTATTTCTTTTCTTCATGTCATACGCATGTCTGTAAACTCTCTTTTATTTGCCTCTCTGTCTTACCTACATAAAACACTGAACATTATGACATAAAGCTATATAAACAACACCTTGACCATTAAAATTTAATTTTCCTGTAATCTTAATAGTACATTGTAGGACAGTAACAGACTCTTCTACAAATATATATATATATATATATATATATATATATATATATATAGGTTCACTACATAATCTCGAAATTTTGAAATATCGAATTTCAAAATTCCGAGACTATGTAGCCAAAACCCCTAAATACCGAAAGACCAGAAGTGCGAAACTCAAAATACTGAAAGTACAACACACATACAGCACACACATACACAACTTCCCCCCACAATCAAACATATCATCCTACAGTACAGATAAGCAGGGGGGCAAGCCCCCATGCACCCCTCATGTGGGGGGCTGTTGCCCGACACCCTCCCCACTTAAATATACTAATTCTGAGATCACACAGGCACACAAGGGAAACTCACACCCACACATTTTACAGTCCCTCACACACAAACATCACAGTCACAACACACACTGCCCCTAACCAAAATACGTACACATAGATACTTACCTGAACTTCCACCTATCCATCAACAAACCGCAACACCAGAAGCACTACTTCAATATCTCCGAACATTGAGCTTTTGAATTTCACACTTCTGGTCTTTCAGTATTTAGGGATTTTGGCTACATAGTCTTGGGATTCTGAAATTCAATATTTCAAAATGTTGAGAGTATGTAGTGAACCAGTGAATATATATATATATATATATATATATATATATATATATCTCCTTTGGGTTGATGACAAGGAAAAAGTCCAAGAATATATTGAATATGTAAACAATACAACTAATTTCCTTAATTTTACTTATAACACTGGTGACCATGATATTTCCTATTTAGATGTTTTTAAAAAAGATCATACAAGGGCTATGTTAACTTCACAAATATATGGATAACCAATGTATTCTATTTTTTTTCAGCATTAGACCAGCTGCCATTCATTACATCAGAAAAGGGCATTTTTTAAAGGCAGCTGGTTTGAGCGGCTCATACGGTCAACTTATATAATAATTTTATTAAGGAGTGTCAGTTGCTTGGTGACATGTTTTACAATACAGGTTATCCCACAATGTTGATTAATAATCTTATGGAGGAAGTTATTACAAAGTGACAGAAAGGTTTTTACCTTTCCCATTTGTCTCAAGATGTAAATGGAGGTCAAACCAACCAATTAGATAATATTTTCAGTAATAATTCCAACATATCTGATGTTAAAAATGTTATTGTCTGTGTGAGTTAAGGGTCAGAACAAATAAGACCTATGATACAACTTTTGTCACTACCTTCTCTTTGGACAGTGAAACAGTAGGTGAAATTATCAATAAAAGTTGTAACTTGGTCACAACTAATATTGATTTATTAATAAACTGAGTATAAAATATAGAACACTTCAGAAGAAAAAAGATACTTGTGAAAGATGCAATCTAAACAAGTAAGGGCAGAGGGCAGAGCCCTGTGGGAAACCCTGACTGTAACCAAGAATTTCACCTGTCCAATTGCTGTGTGATACTTGCCATGTCCAATTTGTAAGCCATGCAGCTATCCATCTTCTCAAGAGTACATTGATACCTAGTTGTTCTAATTTATTGATCAGTGTTTTGTGCACGACCCTATCAAATGCTGAAGTTAAATCTATATATATATATTACATCACAGCACAGTTTTCAATCATTATTGTAATAGAACATCATGTTACAGGTAGTAACAGATCTATTTTCAACATATGCATGCTGATATATGGTTTCAAGTCTCAGCCTATCCAGTTCTGACAATAACTTATCCAATATTACCTTCTTCATTATTTTTCCACAACATGAAAGTAGACTTAAGGGTCTATATGACTCTGGATTTTTCTGACTCCACTTTCCCTTAAAGACAGGTTTAACAAGTGCATGTCTCCAATCTTGAGGAATCTCCCCATATTTATATGACTTAGTAAATAATAACTATAATGGTACCATAAGTTCTTGCAGATGTGTTCTCAGGTCATTGTTACTAATTACGTTTCCTCCCTGTGCTTTGTTTTGATCCAGTTTGTGCAGTTCTTTTTCAATATAATCTAATTTGATTCCAGGATCTGAGGTTACCTGGATGTCTCTAGGATGACTTATCACCCGCTTTGTGCAGACAAACTGTTTTGCATAAGATTTTGTAAATACACCTATAATCTGTTGTGTCCTAGAATAAATTTTAGAATCTATACAATTTATCAATTTGTATGTCTTTACTCCTTTCATATCTTAATGTATCTATAAAAAGGTTTTGCATTATGCTCAATATCTTTATATACATTTTCTTCAAATTATTCTTGATCTTGTCTCATACTATGCTTATTTTCTTTGCTTGTTTATTTCAGTTTTCAAAGTTGTAGTTCAAACTCTCTTCCATTTCTTACATTTTTTGTCTCTCACTTTAATCAGGTATTTTATTCTTATGGAATATATCCCCCTGACATTGCATGCATAGAACTTGATGTTAAACATATTTTTGATAAATTGCATTTAATTTCTCTTTCAAAACATTCTACATTCCATCTGCAGTTTTTCCAGTGAACATATCACTCCATTTAGTTTCACATAGTGACTGTGTTGTAAATAATCTTCTGTGCATTGGTTTAGATTTCAGTTTGGCAAAATTATTTATTAACCAATTAATGTTTATAACCCCATGACCACTACACATCAACTGTGGTAAATCTTGACTTGAAGTAACAGTAATTTCTTTAGAAACACAAACAATATCTAGTATATTCCATTCTCTAGTAGTTTTTTTTACAATCTGAAGCAACTGTTGTTCCTGAACATATGTTGTAAATAATTGTTTACTAATGTTGCTGAATCAATTTTATTCCCAATCTGTTTCTGGTAAATTCAAGTCCCCAGCTAATATTATTTTTCCCTTTTGTATTTCATGCAAGAAATGTATGAATTTCTCTAGGTCATCAGCACTTGCCTTTGGAGTTATCTTTATTGTCACAGATGCACAGTCTATAGTATTGGTGTCATCACTGAACATGTAACAATCACAAGTCTTAAAACTATCTTTAATCCCTATCATAATACCTCCACCTAATTTTTTTGTTAGAAAGTCTGTTATAATAAAGACATTTTATACCTTGATAGAACTGGTTTCCAGTCATTCTTTTTAACCATGTTTCACAAACAATAACATCAATCCTGTGGAAATGTAGCAAATTCTCCAATAAAAAATGTAATTCTTAATGCTCCGAGTCCTAGCATTAACAACCATCAAAGACGCATCACATGTTTTTATCAGTGAACTGTTACATTTTCGGTCTGGCAAAAGTCCTACCTAGTGTTTGTCAAATATTGCAAAATATGTGCTGCAAAAATTATCTTCCCTGATCTTGACAATTGTATGCCATCTTGTCTGAACACACGTGTGTCCAAAACTAGGCTTGGATGCTCTACACATTTCAATTTTTTTTTAAATGAGACATTTTTTCCATGTAGGTATTTACCCCAAAAATCTTTTCATTCATGATGACCTGACTATCCTTTCTATATGTGATTTGTGAAAAATACATCCTAACACCAGTACAAGCTGTACTATCCAAGAGGGCTGTAAGTTCTCTATTAACTGTCAGAGAGTCCTTGTAGATTAGATCATTTTGTACCAACGTGAATAAACACAGATCCATACTTCCTTACATTTAGGCATTCCAAGGCTTATCTCATGTTATATTTTTGCTCCTGGCAAGCATAACACTATTCAATGTTCATTATCTTTTCTGCAAATGTGAGTAATGGTTCCTCTAATTATTGAATCTACAATTACAACAATATCTTTTCTGACCAGATCTGAAGAATATCTGCTCTATCAATTGCTACAAAGGAATAATCGTCACCATTAGTCTTATTAATCCCACTGTTTTCATTGCTTACTAAGTTTGCAAGCATACAATTCTCATCCAGCTGGTTTTGTATATCCACAGCTTCAGCGTAGTCAACATCTGTCTTTCTCTTCTTGTTTCTTAAAGTAATATTCATCAATCTTTCCACATTCAATTTTGATTTCTTCCTGCCCCTTATCTTTTTTTTCTACCTTTTCTTTTGGAAAAAAAGATGCCTTTTTCTGTAGACTGAAGGTTTTACAATAGAAAAAAAGTTACAATTTCCTGTAATCTGTGCATTACATAACAAAGCAGTGTTCTTTTTTAGTACACATTTCTTTATTTTACAGACATTTATCAGTTTCTTTTTCGTCCTTGTTATTTGTTATGAACTTCTTCCTTTCTTTCTTTTTTTGTTTCCTTCTAAACACTCTGAATTCTCAGATAGCTGAATACTTATATCATGAATTCCAAAGTTGTCAGGGGTATTGTCTTGTTTCATAGGGAGTTAAATTATCTTTACAAACAACAGACACATAATTTCCTAAATGTGTTCTATTTGCTTTTTGCTTAACATTATCTCACCAGTCCAGTCATTAACATATCTAACAACAGTTCTCCAAGCCATCCCAATTGCACAATAGCAATCATCATCAGTAAGTCTAAGTTTACTTCTAGTAATGGTAAGTAAATCATCCAACTTTTGACATGAGAAATGCAGTTCAACAGTGTTATCAGGTGTTACCTTTAAATGTGCATACCACTTATTACACTGTACAAGATATCTCTGCTTTAGACAATCATTAATGGCATACTCATTTAAGGAATCAATATTCAGCATCAATCAAATAAAAAATTATAAAAGAAAAGAATAATTAAAAACCAGTAACCACAGAATTCAGCTACTACTAATAAAAAGAAATGGCCAAAACTATAGAAGCCTATGAAAATGTAATCTATAAAGAAATTTACAAACTATATAATAAGCACAAACACAAAAGATGTGATTACTTGGCATTACAACAGATACACACCATTCTAGACAAATTTTGTGAAAACAACATTAGGATCATGACAGCAGACAAAGGGGGAGGCATAATACTGTATGATCAAGAGAAATACAGTAACAAAATGTTTGAGATATTAAATAACAGTGTGCAATATGAAGTTTCCTCCTTAAACCAAGTAAATATAGCACACAGTAGAATCGACTCCTACTTGGAAGAATTTTTGCTTGACAATAGGATAGATGAAGAACTATATAAATATCTAAGGGTTGAATTCCCCATATTAGCAACTATAACTGGAATTCCTAAAGTACACAAAAATCCACTTGACCCCCCTTTTAGACCTATTATTTCGGGGAGTTCGAGTAAAACCTTCAAATTTGGTAAAGTTGTTGACAGTAGATTAAAGCATATATATAATACAGTACAACATATTATGAAAGATTCATGGGCATTCTTGGGAATATTCAAGACAGAGATATGGAGTCCCGAGGTTATATTTGTTACAATTGACATACAGGACTTATTCTCATGTATTCCCAAGAATGAAGGACTTAATAGCTTCATTAATAGCCTATGCAAGTATAGTGGATTAGACCAAGAGGAAATTTCATTACTCACTTGTTTTATGGATATAATACTAGATAACAACTATATCTATTTTGAAGGAGAATATTACAGACAGAGTAATGGTGTGGCGATGGGAGCAGCTTGCGCCCCTATGTACGCCAATTTAGTACTCTTGGATTGGGAGGGACAATATATACACAATTCCATATGGATGAAGAACATCAAAACATATGTCCGTTACCTAGACGACATCTTCCTATTATGGGTTGGTAATGTCGAAGATTTGACAAGGTTTATTGACTATATTAATGGTACAACTAGTTATCTTAAGTTTACATATCAGTTTGACTACAGTGGCATCAATTTTTTAGATGTATACATATATAATGATGGACAAACATTTCAGTCCAAAATCCATAGAAAGGATACATATAGCAACGGGTATCTACATTTTGGTAGTGCACACTCATACCAAGTTAAACGTAATATAGTCAAAGGCCAGTGTACAAGGGCGGCGAGAATGACATTAGTAAGGGAAAATATGGAAAAGGAATTGTCCTTCATAGGAAGTTTATTCATAGAATAGGGATATCCAGTTGAAATGATTAGGGACATCACAACATATGTATCACAAGAATGGGGTAAACAATATACACCACTCCTTGGAATAGGCATAACTAATAAGAAGGACAGAACTGTCAATGGTGATGATTATAAGAAAGCATGCATATTTAAATATGGAAAATATACAAATGAAATCAAGGGTATCATCACTAAAAATTGGAATATATTAACAAGTGATTTAACAATAAAAGAAAAGATACCCTATAGACCACAATTTGTCTACAAAGCAGGGAATAGTCTGAAAAGAATTATAGAAATAAAATATAATCACAATAAATTGAATAATGTGAAAAAAGTAGGCACAAAGAAATGTGGTCACTGTAATTATTGTAGATACATATTTGAAGATACAAACATTATTTTAAATAACGTAACACATACTAAAATCACATTTAGACATGGGAATTGTTTGACGAAACATCTGATTTATTTGGCTATTTGTGACACTTGTCAAAGCTATTATGTGGGGAAGACTGATCGTTTTTTCAAAAACAGAATCTATGACCACATATACTGTATTAATAAACAGGACATCAATAATGCTTTGTCCCGTCATATTATTCACAGCCAAGGATGTGTAGGATTTAAGTTCGCTATACTTGAGGTTATAACACCTAACCCCAGGGGGGGTGATATTAAAGCATTAGTCAGTGAAAAGGAGATTAAATGGCAGCTACGACTAGACGTAGCTACACCGCCTGGCTTAAATGAAGTGATTCCCACCAAACCCCTAGTGAGGACATAAAAACCATTTGTCTAATGAATGGGATTATGTAAATAGAGTATGCGGACGTATTGTTGTGTCTTTTTGTTTTTAAGTATCTACCAAACATCATATTTCCATATGTGATATAGATACAGGTTCATATATTCATTGCATAATATGTATGTCTAGAAGATAGTGTATGTCGTGCTAGACTATTAGCTTAGACAAAATAAGGAATGGGTGGAAAATATTTAGCAGTTCTGAATTTTTGTATTGATTTGCTGCTGTTTCTGCAACCTGCAGTTTGATGTGTATAATTTAAACAACAACAACATAAAAATTCTTACATGCACTATCTGACATACAAAATACTGGAGAATGCATGTATAGGGATGGACAACATTGCATACGAGACATTTTACAAAAGTGTTTCATGTAGGAAATTTTGAACTTTTAACATTTATTGTACCTAGATAGGAATTTACCTTGTTAGAAGTAATCACAGTTTATTTCCAATTTTTAATTTGTAAATATATGATAATGATTGTAAGTTTTTAATTGTACGTTTTCAGTGTTCAAGTTATGTGTTATTTTTAACTTTAAAATGAAAGACACAAACTGTAATATTATATAATATATTTTTATATCTTTAAACCTTGACAGGAATGACATTTGCATACATAATTGAATGATTGATGTAAATGGCGGGCTTTTTAGGTATATAATGGGGAGAATTGTTATTATCAATGTTCTGAGGAAGTCTAGTTATCTAGATGAAAGCGCTCAACCTCATTATTGCATCTTCGTTTGGTTGTGAGAATAAAGGAAACTAACTGTTTTGGAATCCAGCTGTCCTGTTATTTGGTGCTTCGTGCATATTACTAGAGTTGTTTAGTTACCACAGAATTCAGAGAGAACTTAAATTAACTTTTGTGAGAAAAATCACACAAGCAATATACAACTAAATACTAAAGTGAGTGCAGTAAAATTGTTCTGACCGCACAAGTTCTGAAACTCCTTTATGTCATGCTCAGTATCGCTTGCAATCACACTTCTTTTTAACAGTAAAGATTAGCAAATCACAACCCAAGATAGGATTGTTTAGATAAGCGCTGGATTGTCCTTGCCTGCAGTCTGTGTGAATTTATAGCTGACTAGGTCGCTTAGGATGGCTACAGCTTGCCTGTCTAAAACATGTCCCTTTCAGGACAGGTTTTAGATTCAAGGCTACATTTTATGTGGATTGTTGCACTAAAAATGTTATATACTTTGGTTTCTGAACAGAGTGTTTTGCCTTCTGTACAGAAAAAAAACAATAGTCTGTTCAAAGATAGAATTTTAGAACATCTTAGGGATATAAGAAATGATAAAGAGAATAATGCATTGGCAATGCACGTAGTAAATGAGAGTTCTACGCATAAGTTTAAGTTTTTTGTCTTACAAATAGTGTATGAGCAAATGAGGGGAGGTACTTCTAAGAACTATACCGAGGCTATAGAGCAAGAATGGATTATTAAACTACAAGCAGATAGACCACCGGGTCTAAATAGTATGGCCTCACTGAAACCTTTTTTAAGAAATAGACCCCTTAAACATTGAGTTACAGTTCTTATATATTTATGTCCTCAGTTTGTACAGCTCAGATTTGTCAGTTTTTAGGTAGTTTTATTGTATTAAGTGTTTTTTATATATATATATATATATATATATATATATATATATATATTTATTTTTTTATTTTTTTATCATTTTGGTTTTTAGCAACACAATTGTGTATATACATACATACTCTTTTATTTCTATATATTTTTTTTTATATTTTTATACATATTTTATCTATTAATACTGCTTTGATATGATTATATTAATTTACTTTTTCTATAGAAATACTTATTTATATGTATGTATATATGCTCTATGGTGTTGTTGAATTGAATTAGTAGATTTACAGCACTAATTAACTAAGGCTCAATTACATTGTCCTCACTAAAGTTTTGGTTTGATTGGTGCATGTGATTTTGGAGCCTTGTTTAAATGTTGGTTGGTCTATGGCACTTTGTATTAGTCTGAAGAAGCGGATAGGATTCTGTGAAAGCGCTCACTTTAGTTTTGTGTTCATTCATTAAACTTTAACTAATTTAGCAGCCTTGTGTGACCAACGTTTTTCTTCTACTCTATGTGCGAATTTATAGCTGACTAGGCCCCTTGGGATGGCTACAGCTTGCCTCTCTAAAACATGTCCCTTTCTAGTAAGCACCAGTGAAAATTAAAGGTGAAACATAAAAATATAAATCAAAGTAAATTTTCTTGTCTACAAGATATCCCTTTCTTCCTACAGACAATGAAAAACAGTGGTAATAAATAAAATATAAATTCAGATAAAATGCCTCTTACCAGTCAAGTTTACAGTAAATCACAAAACCAAGACAGGATTGTTTTCATAAGCTGTGGAAAGAAGGTTGGAAGACTAGGGATACTCCTTGTATCAGCCTTCTACTCTTATCAAACCTCTTAAGGGCACCTGAGCTGCAGAAGGCACAAACAGAATGTCTCTGTACAGGGGAGAATTTAAAATTTCAGTTTTAACATATTCAAAATGATTTTGAAAATATAACCAAGTAAATCTGATCATGACTGACCCAGAAGCAGCGATCCTGTAGATAGTATCTGAAGCACCACGGAGAAGCAGAAATAAATGAAGCATTCAAGGATTTTGCCACCTCAGAATACAGAAGGTTATCAGCAAGTCCTCTAAAGACATAAGTAAAAACTTTAACATACAAGGCTGACAGTTTAAAATTCTGAATATTAAAATGGAAGCTGAATAACCTTTCTTCTCAAATACGTCAAAAGCTTTCCAATGCTTCTCAGAGGGAATGGGATTGATATTAACAATTTGTTTAGCAGATGTAGTTTTGGAAAGGTAAATAACTTCAAATTCTGTTTTAGGATTAGAAAATAAGTACTTGTCAGTTTGAGGAACCTATGTAACCTATCAGACTTCCTAGGGGCAGGAAGTTGAACCTATGTAACCTATCAGACTTCCTAGGGGCAGGAAGTTGAACCTATGTAACCTATAAGACTTCCTAGGGGCAGGAAGTTGACTGTCAGGTAAACTGCAAGCTGTGAGAAAAAAAACTTATTTAAAGTGGATAAAAACATCCAACTGTAATAAATTCTAATACATTTGCTAACAATGGGAATTTTATTCTAATCTCACTGAAAAACCTCTGTCATTTTAAATAAAGTTTCAGAACAGGAGGCCTAGAGAAATTTGAAGAAACATTTTCCTCAGAATCAGAGTCTTCAGGTTGTGCAGAAAATTCTGAAGCACAACCTTCACCCTCCATTTCCTTCTCTCCTGACTTGATTTCGGGGTCTGAAGAAAGATGAAACCCTTTTCTTGTTCTTCTCAGTAGAGGGACTGGGAGTAGCAAAAGCAAAAATTAATTCTGTAATAAATTCTAGAAAATCATTCCTGTCCATGGAAATAGAAACAGGAAAGGCCACATTTTATTTACCTTTTCCTGGGAGGCTCACACTCTCCTCGGACCCAGGGTCCTAAGACCAGTTATTAGGTTAACCTCAAGCCTCTTCCTCAGAGACTGACCAGAGTGGTTCTCCCTTGCCCATGAAAGGCATCCCTTCAGCCACAGAGGACATGTCTACACCTCATCCTTAGTGGCTATAGATGCTACACCAGAGGGAATGGGGGAAACAGATGACTGGTTGAGGTACCAAAAGTAGACACAACTAAGTCACCCATCAGTGGCAGAGGCATGACTGGAGCCAGCCTGGCACCCAAATACTCCATGATAACACTCTTTTGCTTGAAGACAGAGTAAGAAGAACTGAGGAGACAAGTAACTTTTCCATATGTTCAGAAGATGAAGGACTAAAGACAGGTAGAGGAGTCTGAAGGAGTTGGTAGATCATAAAACAGTCAAAAGCAGAGCTGAGAAAGAAAAAACACAGTGTCAGCCTATATAAGCACAAAGTCCTGCCCCTAAGACCTAAAATCTTATGCAACCTATAAGGAAAAAAGTTTACACAGTATTTCACGCAAGCATTTACACAGAACATTCCCTGTCAAGAAGAGACAGTCCAAAATACAAATCATTTCCCCAGCAAAACAGAACACATTAATAAAATACATGTGCTCATCAGAAAAATAATTTTAGTGGAAGGCTTTCCCCAACAGGTGCCTTTCTGCTCCGCCTTGAGGATTGCTAGTGAACCAATAGTTTAATGAAGCCCACAGAAAGAGACCTCTTTGGCAAAAGAAAACTCAGAACGTTTTGCTCTTTTAACATGGATCACAATCGCTTGACAATTAGAGCATATGAAAGGTGCCCTTCAGCTTTAACTGGATGGTGGCAGTGAGGTAGGACCCCCATATAGCTTAGGTTACTGCAATAGTAATCTAATTTTGTGCATATAAGATTTCTCAAGTCTACTGAGACCCAAACAGGTCTAAAGCCCTGGCAGGGAAAGAAGAAAAAGGGTAGCTACATAGAGATTGAGTGCCCCACCTTAACATAGCCCCATGATAGCCAAGGAAGATAAAAGGGGATTGTGGGAACAAACTGGTTATGCAGCAGTGATCTACTCTAACGTTTCTATCATGATATGTTCTTACACAATCGAATGTACAATGTTTTTAATGCAGATCACTGTTGCAGTAGTATTTACTATTGGAACAATCTCCGGACTCTGCAAAGATGGAAGGAATGGTTGGACTGTGTTACAGCCAGTTTACAATAGCAAACCTGACTAAATTCCCTAGAGCAATGTCTGGTATACAGTGTTTAGAGAATGTATGGACTGAAGATCAAGAAGCTGCTTCTGGAAATGATTGAGCATTCAGTTCCCCATGATTGAGCATTCAGTTCCCCAAGAAAATACATATTTGGTTTAGGAATACAATGGGCCAGTCACTTAAAGTTTGGATGGCGGTTGGCTCCTTTTCATTCCTAGATGCAAGGACACAAATAGCTGAACTTGTGGCTTGAAAGCCTTAGTTTATCTAGATGATATCTCAGTTGTCTGTGGACATCTAAGGTGTCTCAGATTCTCTCTCTCTCATTCTACTTGTTAGGATGGAAAATGGACTGCTGAATAATTTGACTGAGTGTGCTCAGTCACAAATTTTTTTGCATAAAGGAGGAGTTGATTTTGAGACTGATCCTGACCTTGTGGAAAACTAGAAAGGGCTCCATCTGGCCCTCAGAGCCTATAGTTCTGAAATTTTTCTAGCTGAAGTAATGGCTAGTACCAAAGCAGTTTTCCATGCTAGCTATTTACAGGGGCTGAGGAAGCAGGTTTGAAAAGAGATAATTAGTTTTATCAGGACATAATTCTGGCTCTATGTAGCAATAATATTCTTTATTGGGGTTCCCAAATGCAGGACACTCTTGATGAAGTGTTGACACACCACAGGACTGCAAGGGAGGGAACAACAGGCATGCAAGCTGAAATGGCTAAGATGAACCTTTATAACAGCATATGCAAAGCCTGAATTAACACACCTCATTTAAGTATTGTAGGATCATGGACACCAATTGTGGAGGAGGGTTCTAATTCCTTCTCTGGCACCAAAGAGAAAAGCATTTCAACTTGATTAAATAGGATTTCCTTGTAGAAAGTTGTATCACTTCCTTCTTGATGGTATGAAATCAGTAAATTGGTGTCTAAAGGGGAAGTGAGTAAGATCATCTTGGCAGTGAACTGCAGTCTTCAGGTTAGAGTGTATTAATGTCCCCATCCTCAGTGAGGATATTCAATGATAAAGGTAACATAAGAAGTTTTATCCAGAACATCAGAATGAGGAGGCATCTCACCTGCTTTCAGGGATGTCAAACCTAGAACTCGCGGTATCCAATGGACTATCCTTGGAATCTCATAATTTTACCTCATGTTTCTTGGAATGTTTGCAATCTGGAGACAGGTTTCCAGGAGCCTTAGCTGATTCCAAATTACTGCAGAATAAGACACCTTCCTCTTTTGAGCCATGAACTCCCACAGAGACTTTGCTCTTTCGCCTGAATGTTCTTGGGGTGAAGGTGGCATAAAACAGACAGGCTTCCACATCATGCCCAAAGGTGAAGTAAAAAATACAGTAGGAATGAAAGTCTTTACATGGAATTTGCTTCCCACAGTCAACACCATTATTCATTTTAACTAATACTTCTGACTGAATCAATATCAGACTTGAGAATAATATCATAAAAGTAGCTACAAGAAAACTCCCCTACGAGGTACTTATCTGTTTTCTGGAAGCAGTCCAACTGATGGGTTAATGATGCTATAAAGGCATGCAATCATACTAAACTGCACGTTGGAAAAGATCGAAAGATGGCCCTCATACTGCAGACACCCTTGTACTACTGTTTGAGGAGGTCAGCTGAAGCTACTGGGGAAGAGTACCTGGAAGCAGTTATCCTACAGATGAGGACTGAAAAGTAAATAGTATGCATTGCTAGCAAGTTGCCATAAATGCAGAGTTCAAATGGATTCACTGTTGCAGTACTGACTTTTGGGATTTATGTCTGCAAAAACCTAACGGCCAGCCAGAATACTAGCGCTTTCACTTTTCTTTTCGAGGCCCAGTAGACTCCATCCCTCACCAACATCAAAGAATCAGTAATACAAATGGACATCAGCCAGCACCTTCTTGCCCTAAAAGGTATAGGAATCGCTTGCAAGAGGCAGAGCACTACCCATCCAAGGACGATCCAACCTAGGTGGAACACAACCAAGAGAATTCCCAAGCCTGCACTTGTGAGCTACTGCTTACCTCTTAAAAGGGGAATCCTGATCCAGAGGAAAAGTGGACAGTGAAGGGTGTAGTCTGGGTACTTACTCCAACCCAAAGTAGTACGAAGGATACAGGTGATGGAGGGAGAGAACTTGTACCGCACAGTCTACTCAAACATTTACATTTCTATTAAGTTCCTACCCAACTGAGCTATTTTCTTCATGATTCACTGTTTTCCCCATATTTATGGCTCCCACATAAGCTAACCATCAGATGCATCCAGTGCCTCTCTTCATTCAAAGGGCTTACCAAAACCCCTAACCTTTCCAAGACTTATTTTGACCAAATTCAAGGCCAATGAGATTGAGGTTTCCCTGGAGCAGTGTCATACTCTTGTCAAGGAAGTGTTTCTTCCCCTTCCTCCCCTATTACCTGCATGCATCCAACATCTAGTGGGGGGGGGGGGTTGGGCAATGGGTGTCAGCATTGCACCACCTCCTCATTTCCACAAGGACTAATGTCAGCAGGACTTCCCAACCCACCCAAAGTCAGCAGCGTGTGTGTGTGTGTGTGTGTGTGTGTGTGTGTGTCTCCTCCTCTTCAAAGGAGTGGCACAAGCCTGTCTGCAACAAACACCCAAAGTCCTATTTGAACTTGTGCTACCTGGGCTGTAGTGAGGAGTTTACCCTTCAACATCAGCAGTACAGGCTATTCATAAGTCACTGTTTCAACACTGACTCTTGGGATGAATCACAGAACTTAGGTAAAAGGTAATGGCTGGCCTGTAATGGAAGTATGGGACAAAAAGCCATACAAAATGGCCATGGCAAAAATAACTTCCCTGGTTCTAGAAATACTGTTTATATTTTCTTGCCCGGCTAAAGTGTGGACAGATGACTGGGAAGTTTCACCAAGATTAGCTTGTGTGGCTATCCTCTAAGGAAGGATGTGGTGGTAGCTGTTAACCTGGTGAAATGTGCACTCACTTTGTCAGGAAATGTTTTTCCATAGTAGTTGTAACAAAAAATAAAGCACTGATTGATCACTTTTTAACAGGGTTTCTCTCTATCCTTTTTGCTAAGACAATAAAGAGCTGATCAAACTTTGAGCTGTTTTTGGCCCAAGTCAAATATCAAATGAATGCGTGCATCTAAAGAATGCAAGATGTGCTCCCATTTGTTCTGTGGTGACTAAATGTATTGATTTATTGACAGTTCTCCAATGACTCATGGCATGAAGGAAGGGTTGGTAAATAGTGTGACCCTGTCCTTGAGCATATGAGAGCATGCAATTCTGAATTTTGTCTGATTGAGGTCAAAGCTACTAATAAGGCAGTCATCCCAGATAAAAACTTGATAATAGTGCAGAAAGCCATCTCAAAAATGGGGGAAGAGTACAATTTTTTAAAATAAAATTATAGTTTTTGAAGGTCTCAGATGTACTGTTTTATTGGCAAATGGGAGAAGGAGCGGGTTCCAGAGGCAGACAAGCAAAGATGCATGAAGCATGTATCCTTTAGAAATGTATGATAATCTTGCTTTAAAAATGTCTGACAGGAAGGTGAGGACTAGAGGCGCCTGTGCTAATACTGGGCCATGCCCTCTCTTGGCACCAATGGGATTATCTTTTTCCATTTTGCCATATAATATTTTCTCATGCTGCACTTCCTGTCCTATCCTAAGGTGTGCACCACATTCTTAAAAAACATGTGACTTGAAGGGATGAATGCTGTACCATTTACACTAGCAGCCTTGTTATCGGCAAGCTTGGGGAAGTGGTCTACCACTTGTTCTGTTAGAAGACCCACATGTTGAGGCAACACATATGATAGTTTCCTCTCTATCTAAGGGAGGCTCCATGTTGCCTGACCAAAAAGCTATCAAGAACATTTTTCATCTACCCTCCCCGAGCTTTCGTACTATCCTGGGGATCAAGGGACTGTGATGTAAAGCATTCAGATATAAACACTCTACCTTCAACTAACTGCTAAATTTGTTCTGGGAGACGGATATTTCTGGGCAAATCAAGAACCCCACAAACTATTAATTTCTGCTTGGGAATCCCGAGCAGCCTTCCATTTTCTGGAAATAATGGGTATGTAGGGAGCAGGTCAGCTTGCTGGTTTTAGGGGGTGGCCCACCCTCTCCCCTTATGAGCATCTGTCCCTCTCAGCAGGTCTTCTGAGTCTGCAGTCACTGCCTTTCCAAGATGTGTAACTTTGCATACCATGTTACCCTAGGCTTCATAGTGTTTTAGTGCACTGACAGAATGGGATTGGTTGGTGTGCACCTCTGCTAGGTCAACACCTAGTGGACAGCCAGAGCTTCTTCCCTCCACCTAGAATCTGGCAACAACCATTTACTCTCGTCCTCTCTAGCCAGGTCCTACAGACACCAGGGCCAATAATCGAACTTAGGTCACCTGCGGTGGCACTAACGCTTTTCCAAATACCACTGCAGTTTGTGTGCACGCAACCTTGTGAGAGAGATGTAGCTGAAATTGTTAATCTTGCTGAAAAATTTGGTGAGGAAGAGGATCTTGTCCATGCCCAAAAAAATCTCCCAGGAAGGTGATTAGCCTTGATGACTCCAAATAAGACTTTTGGAAGTTCAAGGACAGTCTTAAATCCTAGAAACAGGTCATACTGGTCTTTACAGCCCTTTATATCTCTGGCAGAGTTGAGACCTGTGTGAGGCAACCATCAAGGTGGAGATAAATATGAGCATCTTGTATTCCGAAAAGGCAATAATTGGAGCTAGGTTATTTGCAAACACCCTGGCTACAGCAGACGACCCAAAGGGCAAGGATGAGATCTGGTTTTGTGAGCCCCCTCCTCTGAATCTTAGGGACTGCCTATCTCTCTTTGCTACTGGGATGTACAGATAGGCATCTATTAGGTCTAATATGAATATAAGGGTTAGTGGCAGAATCACAGATAAGAGATTTTTTTATGACATAACCTTGAATGTAGGAACCAACACGTGTTCAATCTTGATAGATCAAGAATAGTCTTCAAGGCCCTTCTTTTCTTGGGACTAGAAACAGTCTGGAATAGAACTCTGCTAACTTTTCTGGGACCCTTTGTAGGGCTTTCTACAACATGAAATTTTTAATCTGTAAGGTCGTTAGATGTTGCCAATATTTTGGGGCAGGTGGAATGCCCATGGATTTTGGCTTCTTTAGAAATAGCAGTAGCTAACTATCAAGACTCACTCTTGTACTCGAAATACTGGGACGATAAGAATAAAAACATTACCTCAAAACAAAAAAAATTGCAGCACTAGAACTCACCATGAAACTGACCCCTTTCAAAAAGTTAATTTACACGCAAATCATTATAAAGACCGCTTATTGTACTCCGGTACTTCTAAATAAAATTGATCCTACTCATTCCTCGTTTTGTTCCCGATGTCCCAACAGTATAGCGGACATTTTACATGCTTTTTGGAGTTGTAAAAACGTTTACAAATTATGGTGCTCGCTAAAAACGAAATTGGAGAAAAAAGGCTACACCAAGACCTCCTTGTCATGGGAGATTGCAACACTACATATACTCACGGGAAAATATCACTTATCTAAATAAACACATAATAACATTATGTACCCATTTTAAATCGTATAGAGCCAAAAACTAGAAAGATAAATCTAAAATTTCATGGGAAGAATATAAATGTATGGCTATGAAATACATATTAGCAAACAAACTCATTAAAAGAAGACAAAAGAAACTCTCTTACTACCATAAATATTTGAAAACACTACTTGATATTTTATCGTAAATAATAAATACCTGTGTGTAAATAAGAAAAGTCAACCCTCAAACAATCTGGACCGTCTACAACAATTTACACCAGACATGAAAACTCAGCCTAAACAGGTTAGGTTACATGTATGGAGATAAAATGTTATCTTAGGTGACAGTGTGTAAACAGTGTATATAGTTAGGTTTGAAGCTGTGGTTATAAAGTGTGTAATAGATATTGATAGTCAAATAAGACATATCTGTTTATATATGTCTTTTGGTCAGTCAAAATTTACTGTGCTACCTGTGTAATCAAAATTCAAAGTGTGGAAACAAAATGTTACTTTGCCTTATTAACTGTGACAGATCTTTGGTATTCAGTATACATTCATGCTTAAATGATCTCTGCTACTATTACATATGAAAACAATACAATTTTATTTGGAAAAAAAAATAGCAGTAGCTATTTTTTTTATGAACTGTAGTACCCACTCATCCCAAGGAGTGACTTCCAAGTGGTCTGCATAGAAGGCCAGTTTGTATCCTATTCAGTGCTAGGGTAAGAAGTAGGAGGTATGGTAGTGGGAAGGGGTTGGGTGACTTTTTGGTAAGGGAGAAAGAGTGTGAAATAATGTTCTAAGTCATAGCTGCTCCTTCTGGTTATCAGGGTCTTGAGGGAACCCAGGCCTACCTTTACTGTCAGTCTGCCACTTTTCCATATCTGCCCTAATCCTCTTTTTTGTGTTCTGTTCTTGTCTTTTTGAGAGGGAAGGGCCAGCTTTTGCTTGAATAGTTTCTAGCACATCTAGGTGGTGTGTTAGAAAAAGCTCCTTGATGGACTGCATATTTTTCTCCTACTCCAGGTTCTTGAACATCTTCAATGTGGATGGTGGTTCAAAGAGAAGCTCATTATCCAGAAAGGCATTTAGGTGCTCTGCACTGACATGCCTGATAGAGGCTGAGGCATTAAACAGGCATGTCTCCTAAGTTAAAACTCGAGAACAATTATTTTTGTAAATGTATTCGCACTGAGCGAATAGCGAAGGGGTTAAGAATGTAGAAGTACCCTACTGGGCTGCAGAGAGGCTCGGACCTATACACTGAATTGCTGAATCTATTCAACAAACACGGCTGCAAACTGCTACAGGTACTGTTGAAAGACAATGAAAGACAGATGTCTATTTTATCTGACACTATATTTAGACTTGATAACAGATTACAGTCTGATTTACTGTTTGAAAGTAAAAAAGGAGAATATTTTGCTTTATTTATTAGGGTTAATTGTTTATTGGATGACCTAAAAGCTAAAAAAGCAAAAAAAATTAAGAGACCAGAGACAATATGAAAATGGGTCTGCATATCCACTGCCACCACTGAACAGATATGGTAACAAGACAAATAATAGTATGATAGATGAACAGTCCAATAGAAACTTTACTAATACCCCTGCGGTATCTTATACCAGACAGCTCTGACCCTTTAGAGTACCCCCCCCCCCCGAAGAGGTCTGAAAGACTGAGGAATCAGAGGGGAAATCAAATGAATCAGAATTATTATGGGACTCATGGTGGATTCCACCAGAGGGGGGGGGTGGCAGTGGGAGAGGGAGAGGGGCAGAGGCAACCATCATTGGAATAATTAACTCAAAATGTATGTGAAACTGAAAATGATGCATGTGATATTGAAAATAAAAGCTGTGATTTCAAAATGTACAATTACCGTGATGTGAAAATTAATTCCTTTTATGCAGACGTTTTTGAAAAGGGTTTATCTTTTGTACCAGTAAGGAAGACTAGGACTGTTTAAGTTTTATTTAACTTGAAGTTATACACAAGGAAATTAAATTTAGGTCTTTTCTTTAAAGACTCTGATGATTCTAGGGGCCTGAGTTGTGGCCTGGTTTGACTTAGTACCTTTAAGCCACCCACACATCTAATAGCATCTTTAAAAAACTATGTGAATGGGAAATTAGAGAATTATTAAAACATAATGACTCAAAGAAAAAATGTCCAACATCCTAACCCTTGAAGAAAGAAATGCACTGAAATGTATCTGTGAGAATTCCAGATTAAAGATCATGAAACCGGACAAAGTTGGGGGACTAGTCGTTATGAATAATGACGACTACAACAAAATGTTTTCCATTTTATATAGTGATAAATATGAGGAAATAAGTGTGAATGAGTTAAATGTTGCATATTACAAATAGATTTAGTATTAGAGGACCTATTGCTGAATGACCAGACATCCCGACCTGAATATAATTATATAAAAGTTACACGCCTTAGGACCCCCACAATATTTGGAATCCCAAAGACCCATAAGAGTCTAAAGGAACCCCGCCCTTAGGCCCATTGTGGACGGCAAGGCCTCAAAAACTTTTACCATAGCCAAGTACATAGATTACCACACAAAAGCAGTTTTAGAAGATTATATATACTGCTTTAAAGACTCTCAGGATTTTTTGACTAAGGTTTCTGATGAGTTTAAGGCAGATATGATTTTTGTAACAATTGACACAAAGATCTATTTTCAGTAATACCACATGGGATAGGAATTCAGTGGTTTTATTCCTACTTATGCCAGCATACAGACTTAGAATACGGCCAGATTCTTACCCTAAGGACACTAATGGACGTGGTTCAAGAAAACAATTTCATCATTTTTGAGCAACAACTATTCAGACAGAAGGGTGTTGCTATGGGGGCCATTTGTCGCCCCATATTTGCCAACATAGCTTTGGCCTTTTGGGAGATTAATTTTGTCATTAACTTAGACCTTGCTAAATGCTTAACTTTGTATGGCTGTTTTTTTAGACATTATGTTTTTGGAATGACACTCGCAAAAAATTAGACCAATTTTTCAAATATATACATACCACCACAGATTTCTTAAAATTTACCATGGCTGTATGTGAAGATAAGGTCAGCTACTTAGATGCTACTATTAGGAAAAAAATCTAAGACAAATTTCGAGTCCACTATTTATAGGAAAACCTACATATTCCAAGACGTTACTACATTACAAAAGCTGGCATCCCATTCACCACAAGAAATCCTTAGTGAAGGGGCAGTGTGTATGCTTGGCACGCATGGTTTCTGAACTAACTTAATTTGAGGCACAATGTAACATTCTCTAAGATATGTTAATAAAAAGATAAGAGGCTATCCTATTCCCTTCTTAAACTATATATTTAAGGAAGTAAAAGAAAAAAGGACTGAGGGCTATTATTTACCACTATTAGGGGGGTCCAAAGGGACCAAACGCCTTTAAATAACGAATCCAACACGGATGACAACAGGATCTACAAGGCATTAGTTTTAACCTATAATAGTGATTTCTCTGACATCAAAAAAGTGATGTGCAAAAACAGGGGGGTTTTTGATATCGATCCAGAATAGAATAAGATAATGGGTACGAATCCACTTATGGTATATAAGAAAGACGTCTGTATAAAAAAAAACATGCTGGAGAAAGTAAATAGTCTTGAACAGGTTGGGGGGATGAGAAAATGTCGACGTTGTACACAGTGCAAATTCATACTGGAAGGTGATGAAGTGGAATTAGAACATTTTGGTACTATAAGATTAAATAGGAAGTTTAACTGTAGCGCACAGAGTATTGTCTATTTAGCTGCATGCCAAAAATGTATTTGTTTCAATATTGGAAAAACAAAGAACTATCGAAAAAATAGAATTTACCAACATAATTATGACATTGGGAAGAAAGACCTGAATAATGCACTTTCTGTATATATCCAAATGTTTACTGATCATTCCTTTAAATTTATCATTATTGGCCAAGTGGAAGGAGGGCAGAGAGGCGGACTTACATACAATTACCTTGAGTATAAGGAGTTACAGTAGCAGCTTCGAATAAATGCCCTATTTATCCTGGCCTAAATTAAAACATTTCAATCAGTTCTGTTTTAAAATTAAATGCAGCTTTAGTTTGATGAATTTTTGTGTATTTTAGGTAATGAGTGTTATGTATTTATTTATAGATTCATATACATGTAAAGCATTTGTACTATGTCCCTTTAAGGAGCAATCGTTTAATTAATCAAATGTTAATTAGTGTGCTGGGTTATATAAGATTGGGCTGTATGTGTTTTATCATATATTCTGAAGAAGTTCTTTTATTAAGGACGAAAGTGCTAAATAAACAGGTTGGATTTTACTACAGCAGTCAAGAGCCTCTTTTCATCCTGTTTCAGTGTTGGTTGTAAATGTTCTAAGTCATAGCTGCCCCCTCTGGTTATCAGGGTCCTGAGGGGAACCCAGGCCTACCTTTACTGTCAGTCTGCCACTTTTCCATATCTGCCCTAATCCTCTTTTTTGTGTTCTGTTCTTGTCTTTTTGAGAGGGAAGGGACACAGCTTTTGCTTGAATAGTTTCTAGCACATCTAGGTGGTGGAGCAGAAAAAGCTCCTTGATGGACTGCATATTTTTCTCCTACTCCAGGATCTTTAACACCTTCTCTGTGGATGGTGGTCCAAAGAGAAGCTCATTATCCAGGGAGGCATTCAGATGCTCTGCACTGACATGCCCTGATAAGAGGCTGAGGTGCCAGGCATGTCTCCTAATCATTGATGTCAAAACACCTACCACGCAAGATGAATCTACTACATCATAACCAAATTTTATAGACAGATTGGCAATTGAGGCTACACAGAACAAGCATCTCCTTTATGTCTTTTATACTCCATCCCCTGACTTTCATCTCAGCTGATCAGGTTACATAGATCATACATCTTCTTTCTTTGGCTCTTATCCTCCATTCATCTGCCCTCCAGCTCAGCTGATTGAGTAGCCAGTAGGAAGCAAATAGTAACCGAGGTGTAAGACTTTTTTTTCACTCAAATCAGTGGAGTATTCTATTCTCCCTGTATTCTGTTGTCTCTTGTTTTGCTCCTTACCAATGTAATACTTATCTGTTGTTATAGTGGAGCTTTTCTCCCCGGGTCTCTGCTGAAAATGGGTAGCTTGCCCAGTCAGACTCTGCTGGTTACTCAGAAACCAATCGAAAAACTGATGAAAAAACAAAACAACTGATGAGAAGCTGGTCCAAGGTACACTGTAAAAAGTTTATTGCGGAATACAATAAACTGTATAATCCAAATCTTTAAGCACAATGTAAACACACTAATACAAACACTTTTCGTTTGCACTAAAGCAAACTTCCTCAGAAGACCTTGTGATTAAAAACACTACAAGTTTAAATTAGTATTCCTAGTGACATCACAATTATATAATTATGCTGCTATTCAAACTTTAAAGATGTAGTGCTTTAAAATAACGAACCACTCAGTTTAATCAAAAGCACACTTTAAAATTTCCTTATACCAAATATACTATACTTGTTGTTGTAACATTTTAAGAATAGCCCTGAATATAATACTTGTGACCTATAAAAATGTATATGTGTGTGGTATATCCATCTGTACCAGTATATATAAAATCATAAATAAGGAATGAATAGGAATATGAAAAATGTTTTTGAATCATTGAAGTTTCAAACTATAAAAACAACTGGCATGTTTAAATGTGAAGCATGCAATTATTGTAAGTACATGGAAACTTCCAATAATTTTGTTGTTAATAGTTTGAAATACAAGTTGAGATCTAAATTCACCTGTCAGTCTAAACTTATAGTTTATCTTGCAAAGTGTGAGCAGTGTGACGCGTTTTACATTGGGAAAATGGAACGTAAACTTCGAGAGAGAGTGTATGAACAGTATGCTATAAATAAAGGTAAAATGGATAATGCATTAGCAAAGCATGTACATACCTCAATAGATCAAGTAAACATACCTCCGAGAGGGGGTCCGATACCAATTCTTTTAGAAGAATTGGAATTAACATGGCAAATCAGACTTGATGCATATATATTGCCTGGGTTGAATGATATGTGTTCAGTTAGTTGCATTTTAAAAAATAAAAATGTGTAGATAGTACATTTGTTTTACAGTATACAGTGGCAATTGTGGTTTAAATATGTTGTTGAATTTTATTATCAGGTATTTTTGAACATGAAAAGCTGTACAGAATTTAAGGGAACGGTTATCACACACACTTTTTATTTATGATTTTATATATACTGGTACAGATGGATGTACCAAACACATATACATTTTTATAGGTCACAAGTATTACATTCAGGGCTATTCTTAAAATGTTACAACAAGTATAGTATATTTGGTATAAGGAAATTTTAAAGTGTGCTTTTGATTAAACTGAGTGGTTCGTTATTTTAAAGCACTACATCTTTAAAGTTTGAATAGCAGCATAATTATGTAATTGTGATGTCACTAGTAATACTAATTTAAACTTGTAGTGTTTTTAATCACAAGGTCTTCTGAGGAAGTTTGCTTTAGTGCAAATGAAAAGCATTTGTATTAGTGTGTTTACATTGTGCTTAAAGATTTGGATTATACAGTTTATTGTATTCCGGAATAAACTTTGTACAGTGTACCTTGGACCGGCTTCTCGTCAGTTGTTTTGTTTTTTTCATCAGACTCTGCTGGTTAACAAATGTAAAATAAATAATTTGGAATCAGGTTCCTGACTGCAGCCATAGTGGAGCCTTTGCTTAGAATTAAGGGAAACCACTGCTGGAACACAACAGTATTTCTGTACAGCTGTGTGTGGGAGCCATGCAACCTATAAAAGTTTCTGACTGCGAGTAGTGTGCTGGGATTCATACCACAAGGATGCAGAAGAAAAAGATCATCCTGGATTTCTAACACTGGAGGTATGGCCAGAGGCCTTGGTTCTAGCAAGTCCAGAAACTGTACCTGATCAAGCTCTGCGAGAACTCCTTGGCCTTCCCAGATGAAGGTCTCATTCAATCCATGAATGATATCCCAGTAGAAAGATCCTCGTGCAGAGAAGCTGAACAAAGGGTGTTTTATGTTCCATATAGGATGGGGACATATATTTCATGTAAACCAGCTCTTCCACCTCTGAATCCAGAGTACACAATTCTCTCTAGGGACAGGGACCCCTCTTTCTTTAACAGCGGGTACCCTGACACAGAGGTTTATACAGAGACTGGCTGCCTAGACTGCATAAATTCCTTGAAATCATAGTCCAAAAAAAGAGAATCTGATTGGTGACCTGTAAGGTAGGCTGCTGAGATCTAGTCAATGGCAGTGTTGGCAAACTGATTGCTAACTATTTGGGCTTCAGTGTTTTGGATTAAAGCATAGACATCAAGTCAGCCTTGTGCACCTCTGGATACTGGCAGTCTTTTGAGACCTCATTGTGGTTTCACCTCAACTTCCTCCTTAACAAACAGCACAGCGAGATCATTCTCCCCACCAATGGTGATAATTTGGGTCTCAATATCCAAAGTATGTGAAGTGGCCCTGGGACTAACCAATGACCTCACTGTGGCTTGTGAGGATGTGTTTAGACTGAAGGCATGGTAGTCTCCAGACAGCTGACACCTGAGGCCTTAGACGAACAATGGCTGGGTATGGGGGTTGCAAAAGTACCTCACCAACACCAGTAAACTCAAGCCTGGAGGGGTTATTCAACTCAAAAGTGGTGTCTTTGGCTTTCTCAACAATTTTCTCCTTAGGGCACTTCTCTTTTTCTTTTTTCTTGGGTAGTCATAGGCATAACATTAGTAGAATTAGTGCAGGCTATGTACAAGAACACTGTGACGAGTAAGAATAGTGCTTGGTCTCACAAAGGGGTTCCCAGTGTGAGTGGGTGTGCATCAGGGTTCATTTCTGAGACCACCACTGTTCATACTGGTGATAGATTACATCAGCAAACAGGTTGGAGGGGAGAGATCAACAAAGTTGCTGTATGCAGACAATGTGGCATTACAGGCAGACTGAGCAATAACTTTATCAAAAGATAAGGAAATGAAATGCAAGTACAAATAAGACAGTTGTAATGGCTGCAAATATGGGAAATCATAAGAAGCTGAAAACGGAGACAGAAGGGAAAATAGTGGAACAGGTTAACAGCTTCAAATATCTGGAAGGGGTGGTTGAGGAGAAGGGAAGTCTAAATGAGGAGGTCACAGATAGAATCAGATGGTCTGTGGCCAACCGGCACAGTGTGTCAGGGACAATGTACGACAGAATACCAACGCTGAAAAGTAAGGTGAACAAAACAGTGGTGTGACCAGTAGTACTGTATGGCACAGAATCCTGGGCAGTAAAAACAGAGCAGTCAATGAAGCTAGAGGTGATGGAGATAAAGTGCTTGAGATGGGTGGTAGGATGCACACTGTGGGACAGACGAAGATGTCATGCTTTGAGCCCAGGCAAAAAAAAAAGCTATAAGTTTTGGAAGTCCCCATGTAACATTTGTTTCCTACACTTAAAGCATTTTTTTTTACATCCATTTGGAATTACACACTGTGCAATCTTCATGCAAGGTGCAGTTATTTTACACCAGGGTTTTGTTGCATCAAATTGCTATTCTAGTTACCTTCACCTCACCCATTCTACTGGTAAGCTCATCACCTCCTTCCATTCTACCATTTTTTTCCTCCCTCCCCTCTCTTCTTTTGCTTTATACTTATCTCTATAACGTCTAGAAATATACTGTGCAGCTTCCCTTTCTGGCACCTGCCCACTGTTTTCCAGTTTCAGGCTATTACCCTCTTCACTCCTACTGCCATTAATCTCACTGCATACATTTCTTTTTCCTGACAACTCTCCTCTTCATTCTGTATACCTTACATGAAAAATTCTCAGTTTTGTTCCTCTTTTCCATGTATCATTTTCCATATATCCTGGACCTCTGTCCAGATCTTTTGTGTTCAAGTACACTCAAAGAAAGTACAGCTGTGTCCTACTTACCATAATTGTAGATGCTCGAGTAGATCACTGTTGCAGTACTGATTCTTTGCTCTTCCTGCAAGGCAGAAACCCACGAGTCTTTACATCATCCCTAGTCAAAGGACATCTGAAGAGTGACGTCTTGATGTCAGGATATAAGGGTCTCTGTTGGTGCCACCTTCAGGAATTTCAAACAGTTAACAAATAGTTTGATACCTGAGGACAGTACAACTTCCCAGTTGTCTGAACTTGAGAAAGGAGGAGGGGGGGGGGTGAAGAGGACACAGGGGGCAGATAGTCTTCTTACCTCCATCATTCTCTATCTACAGAAAAACTCCTCTGCCCCCTTAACTCAACAAGAAGAAAGACAATTGATAAGCAGATACAGGGGCTGGAAGGTGGGAGTATGTACTGTAACACTGATCTACTTGAACATCTACAACTATGGTAAGTGAGAGACAGTTGCACTATGTTCTTTATAGCCAGTGTTGCAGTACTGATTCTTGGGAGGACTCCCAAAGCTAAAAGTTGGGTGGTGGGTCATCTGTATGACCTTAGGAAATAAGATTTTGCAGGATGGCAGAAGCAAAACCTGGTCTAGCCCTGGAGACATTGCATGGGTTTTAGTGTTTTGTAAAGGTGTGCATTAAGTTCAAAGTAAATGCCTCTAGAATGACCTGGGTGGGAATTCCTTTGAGGAAAGCAGTTGTTGCCTCATGTCTGGTGGAGTGGGCTTTAATATGTTCAGGTAAATCCTTTCCATGGTGAGAGCAATAGAACTTTATTTTTATTTATTTAACATTTGTTTACCAGGAAAGTCCGACTGGACGCGGGTCCTTTTTCAGTGGAGGCCCGTGGAGAAAAGTTCCATGTATAAGTAGCAGCAAAACCATAATACAATAAGAAGGTTTATGTTTATCCAATAAAGACGAGCACATTTATATACAGGCAATAATTGTTCAATTACAATAGAGGAAGCAGATTTGTTATGCAAGGTATGAATATAAACATTGTGAGATGCATAGAAAAATAGTAAATAAAATACTTGCAGGAAACATAATAAATAACATACTTGGAGCATTCACTTTATGTACAGAGCTAAATGTTGGAAACATACTATTGTCTATGCTAGAAAGTTACTGCTGGAAATACCAGAAACATATTAAGTATGCTAGTAAGAAGGCTATTGTTTATTGGGGAGTAATTGTGAGTCATGCTTAATTCAGCACAGTTCAAGGAGCTGGAGAGTAGGAGTTAATTTAATGTATGAATGATTATGTGTAGGTACAACAGTTGACACTAACAGAGTAGGCTTTGGATGCGGAAGCTGAATAGTAATATTATATTAATAATGTTAAGAATGAAGTTAGCCAGGACGATTACAAGGCAAAGCCATGTGTCTGTTAAATGTGATTTTCATAGGATTTTAAACTATGCAATGGAGTTACTATTGGTTATAGCAGATGGAAGGTTAGTCCAAGTTTTAGGGAGAAGAGTGACTCCCCCAGCTGACTTATTGGCTTTTGTGACATTTAGGAGGTGTTTGCTATTTGAGCAAAGAGCTCTAGGGGAGATGTATTGTGTTAAAAGATTTTGGAGAGCTGGGGTATTATCAGGTTTCTGTAGAAGCTTAAAGGCAAATGTAAGTTAGCTGAAGTGAAGTAGCTGGGGAAGTTCTAACCAGTCAAGTTGTTTTAGTGATATGCGGTGGTGAGTTTTATAAGGAGCATCTATTGCAAATTTGGCTATTTTATTGTAACAAGTATTTAATTTGGAAAGGGCAGGTTGGTTAGTACAGGAGAAGCTAGGTGTGTACGAGCAATAGTAGCTTTAGAATTGACAAAATGACTTACTCCTATATAGTAGACCTAGTTTTTTGTGGACCATTTTTATGACTTGAGTGATGTGGATGTCAAATTTTAGATTATAGTTGATTTCGACTCCTAACAGTTTGGTGTGTGTGGTTGGGAGGATGGCAGTTTGGTTTCTGGAAATGGATAATAAAGGACTGGGGGGGTGAGAGTTCTGGTTGGATAGAAGAGAAGTAGTTTAGTTTTGTTGGGGTTAAGTATAAGTTGGGAATCAATACACCAATGTTCCACAGATAGAAAGGAATCTTGAGTAATGGCATGCAAGTTTTGCAGGGAGGAGGCTGAACATATTAGAGTTGAGTCATTTGCATATTGTAGAAGTGTGGCAGTATGGAGGTGGTTGGTGAAGAGAGAGAGAAAAGTAGGGGGCCAAGAATGCAGTTAGCTATCTATTTAGAGATTGTTTGGAGACAGGCTTGCTCTGTTCACCTTCTGTGAAAGCCACATTCTTTACTATGTGTCTTTTTGTCCTGTCTAGGTAGTGCCTGACCTGCCTGTGCTCATCCAGGGAGTGGAGGACTTGCTCTGCCCTGGTCTGTAGATTTGGGTAGAAGGCTGGTAGGTGGAGAGCCTAATTTAAAATAAGTTCTGATACCACTTTAGGCATAAAGAATGGGTTTGTCTCCTGCTCTAGTAAAATTTTAAGTTGAATCCAGAACAAAAACTGCTGTTAAAATGAGATAATTAGCAGGGCATGTAAAATATTGCATAATTATAGAAATTGATGAGAAGATTAGAAAAGATTGGGAAGACGGACTGGATAAACAATTTATAAAAGAACAATGGGAGGACTATGTATATTTCCCAAGTGTGCAACAAACTAGAAAATTTAGGACTTTTACTTGGAAGTGTTTGCATTATGTAGTTTTATATCCCAAACAGAGTCCACATAGAATTTTTCCTCTGGTAGAGGGCAAATGTAGGAGGTGTGATGGGGAAGAAACAGGCAACTGGAAACATATTTTGGCAAACTAAAAATTCCCTAGAGTACCCTGTCAGAAATATTGGCTGAGCAAATGGATATAACTAAAAAAATAAGAAGTTATGTACTCACCATAACGTTCCATCTGAGTAGGTAAACTTCATTTGGCAGCAACCTATGGGACTTCAGATCCATATCGGATCCGAGCCGGCAGTTTCCAAGAGCTGAGATCCGAGCTCCAAGCTCCTCCCCTACCCATAATCCCCTGCCATCCCTACCTGACCTCAGATCAAGTTTACCTAATGCAAGACCTGCACCAAATAGCCACTCTATGAACTGACCTCGATACAATCAGATGACAAAGAGTGATATAAACATCCAATGGTCAGGGGGAAGGAGGGGGGACGGTTGCTGCCAAATGAAGTTTACCTACTCAGATGGAACATTATGGTGAGTACATAACTTCTTAATCTGTAGTAGTTAACTTCATTTGGGCATCAACCTATGGGACAGAGTCCCCAGCTACCTAAATCTTGGGAGGTCCTTATGGAAGGATATTCTGGAGCACTGCAGAGCCAAAGGATGCTCTCCCTCTGGAGACCAGATCCAACTTATAATGATTTATAAAGGTATGAGATGAAGCCCAAGTGGCTGCCGAACAAATTTCATCCAATGAGATTCTAGAACGAAAGGCAGCAGAGGTGGAAATTGACCTAGTAGAATGGGCGTGGACTCCTTGGAGTGCAGGCCGGCCAGAACTTTCATATGCCAGTAGAATACACTGTGAGATCCACCTGGACAGTGTGACTTTTGAAACTGATTTCCCAAAATTAGATTTACCAAATGAAATAAACAGTTGATCTGATTGTCTATGACCAGCTGTTCTGTGTAAGTAGAAACGTAGTTGTCTATGAACATCCGAGTGCAACTTGTATTCGCCTTTGTTTTGGTAATTGGGAAAAAAAGACAGGTAAATTAATAGTTTGATTGATATTTGATTCGGAAGGAATCTTAGGAAGAAAAGAGGGATTGGGTCCTGAGGGATACTCTGTCTTTATGAAAGGTCAAATATGGTGGCTTGGCAGAAAGGGCTTGAAGTTCAGAAACCCTTCTGGCCGAAGTGATAGCGACAAGAAAGGCTGTTTTCCAGGATAATAGTTTAAGATCCACTGAAGCTGCAGGCTCAAAGGGAGGAGCTGTCAAAGCCTGGAGGACGAGCGCTAAATCCCAAGGAGGGACGACATCCTTCACCGGGGGTCTTAGTAGGAAGGTACCCTTCAAAAAGGCCTTACACAATCTGGTTGAGATTAAAGGGTCTAGGTCACTCCCCATATGATAATGTGAAATTGCTGCCAGCTGAACTCTGACCGTGGAAGAGCTGGCTCCTTGGTCAAAAAGTCCTGACAAAAAGTCTAACACTGCAGGCAACGGAGCCGTAAAGGGGTCTAAGCTTTGTTGCTCTTCCCAAACAGAGAACCATTTCCATTTGCTATCATAAAGCCTTCTAGTAGATGGCTTGTGGGCTGCCACTAAGATAGCTTTGACTGGGGAAGAGATACCGGGAGTCCTAGCTAGAAGTGGAACTGGAGCAACCAAGCCGTGAGCTTGAGATTGTCCAGATTCAGGATCGGAAGGTCTAATGGGTGCGAGATCAGATCTGGGATGGGATCCGGAATCCAGGGAGGATTCACTAGATGAGACCGTAGATAAGGGAACCAAGCCTGACGAGGCCAGAATGGGGCAATGAGGATTATTCTGCTCCCCAGCCATCTGGCTTTCTGTAAGAATGTCAGCATTAGAGGAAGAGGAGGGTAAGCATAGAGGAGACTGGGTGGCCAAGCATGTACCAGAGCATCTCGGGGGGATTCCCCGGGTGGGGGAATTAGAGCGAAGTAGTCGTTGCACTTCGTGTTTGAGGGAGAAGCGAAAAGATCGCAACAAGGTTGACCCCATTTGGAGAATATTTGTTTCGCTACTTCGACCACTCGTAAGGCAAGAGAATCGTGTGACTCAGTCTGTCCACTAGGATGTTGGACCGTCCCAGAATGTGCGTCACTATGAGAAAGCGGTTGGTGGAGATCGCCCATTCCCACACTCTTATGGCCTCTCGGCAAAGAGGATAGGACCTGGTTCCCCCTTTTTTGTTGATATACCAGACTACCGACATGTTGTCCATCTGGATCTCAATAGTCCCAATGGGAAGAAGGCTCTGAAGTGCTTGCAACGCCAACAGCACCACCTTCATCTCTATGACATTGATATGCAGTGAGGTCTCCGTGTGGTCCCACGTGCCTTGGATTGTCCTGCCTAGACAATGCCCCCCCATCCAAGGCGAGAGGCATCCGTGGTCACAGTGGTTAGGGGATGGGGCATAGCAAAGGGCCAACCCTTGAGGAGGTCCTGGGACTGGAGCCACCACAGGAGGGCCTTCCTGCTGAGGCAAATGGGATGGTTTAGAGGGTAATGCAGGAAGGACCATTGGACTTGGAGGGTCCACTGCAGAACCCTCATGTGCAAACGTGCCATGGGTAGCAGGTTGATGGCAGCTGCCATCGACCCTTGGGCCCTCAGGACCAGATCTGCTGCAGGAGCTGGGGATAGAAGAATGGCCCGCACATGGAGTCTCAGGGTTTGAAGTCGGTCCGAAGTCAAGAAGGCTAGGAGCCGGCATGTATCCAATCTGGCTCCGATGAAGTCTATGATTTGTGTCGGCAGAAGGGAATATTTTTCTACATTGACTGTGATCCCCAGCCGGGGAGCTAGATGGAGGAAAGAGTCCCTGGCTGCGTAGAGTAGATGCCTTGTGGGGGCGGTCAGGAGCCAGTCGTCCAGGTAGAGGAAGACCTGAATTCCCTGGAGTCTCAAGTGGGCCGCTATCACTGACAAAAACCTTGGTAAACACCCTGGGGGCTGTGGTGAGACCAAAGGGAAGGACCCTGAATTGGTAATGGCTGGCTCCTAGCTGGAAGCGGAGGAACCTCCTGGAGCGTCTGTCCATCAAGATGTGGTAGTACACATCCTTGAGGTCTATAGAGCACATCCAGTCATTCTCCTGCAAGAGGGGGAGAATGGATTGAAGTGTGACCATCCAGAACCTTTCCTTGGTTACTGACAGGTTCAAGAGGGATAGATCGAGGATTGGCCTTAAGTCCCCTGTCTTTTTTGGCACCAAGAAGAACCTGGAGTAAAAGCCCGATCCAAACTGGTCTGGGGGACGTGCTGAATGGCTCTTTTTTCTAGCAGCTGCTGGATTTCCGCAGCCTCCCTCTGATCGGGGGGGGGGGGCATCGGGGAGGAATCTGGGTTTGCGAGGGGGGGGTGAAGAAATGGGATTTGGTAACCTCTGGATATGATACGAAGCATCCAGCGATCTGTCGTGATGGACTCCCAAGCTGCCAGGTGCCTCGAAAAATGCCCCCCGACTGCCTCCAGAGGGGAGCAGTCGGGTAACCCCTCAGGGTTGCTGCGTGGGCCGATCAGAGAACGATTCTCTGGACCCAAAACTTCTCGGACCCCCTCTGCCCCTAGGGCGGCGTCCACCCTGTCCCTCTACTGCCTCGGAAGGACTGGGTGTCCGGAGCGTCACGGGACTGTTGCAACTTCCAGAACCACATCATCTTCTGTCCCTTTTGGTTCTTGGAGAAAGACCTCTGGGGAGCAGAGAAGCGGACTCCGACGGCAGACGTCTTCCCGTCCTTTTCGCTCTGGACTAACGTTTTGCGTACGGTTTTGCCAAAGAGGGCAGAACCATTGAATGGGGCATTAGCCAATGATGCCTTAAAGGTTTCCACGAAATCACAGCGGTGGAGCCACGCCTGTCGTCTCATGACGACGCCCGCTCCGCTGGCTCTAGCGGCTCCTTCCGTAGCATGGGATAGTAGCCGCATAGAGTTATTAGAAATAGACCTTAGAGTGGCCATTCGGGTAGAGTACAACTGCTTGTCCTCCGACCCAGCGTACTCTCTAATAAGGTTTCGCTGGAGCCATATGACATGTGCCATGTAGTTCAGTGACCTTACCGAGAAGGTCGCTGAACTGAAGACTCGCTTCCCCAGGCGGTCCATCGCCCGAGACTCCTTGCTAGGAGGATGGACCGAGGGACCTTCTTGGGCCAGTTCCCTCTTGGTGGCTGCCGCCACCAACATGGCACATACCGGGGATCCCTTACTACAGTGCACTCTGTCGGAGGGGGGACTAAGTATTCTATCAGGTCTCTTTGGGACATGCTCCACAGTCCAACAAATGCAAAAAGTAACAAACAAATGAAAACAAAAACCAGAAGACAAAATTACCCTGTACTTGTGAATGCCAAGGGAATTCTTGTATAGTCCACACTTGTAAATTCTCCACACTCAAATGGCTGCTGTAGACAGAATCCAGGATAAAATCAGTTATGTTAGATGCTAAATAAATGTCCACAAAGAGGTCCTATGTGACAAAATATCCATACGAATCAAGCAGTAAAAAAGATTTCTCCAAAAGCTTTATTGAACCAATACTGTGAAGCGCTTTTCGTCCCACTAATAGTGGGACTTCTTCAGACAAACAGATTCTAACAAAAACCAAGGTTTAAATACTGGTTTTGGTGCCAAAAAGGTGCCGTTGCTAAGTTACAGTTCTGTGCTTCACTTAAAGGTACAGTGTCCTAACAACTAATGAGGTGAATCTATGAATGAATTTAAAACAAAATCAACAAAACTTCAGAACCATTAAGAAGATTAAAAGCATCGCTAAGATGTCATTATTACAGTATCTAAATAAATACTAAATATAAAACAAATATAAAAATATATAAAGTATATATGGTAATACAAATCACATCTATATGTTACTACATGTTTCAGACTAAGGAACGAGCAGTAACAAACAAAAACCAGTATGTACAAAAGTTACTCAACTTGAGCACTGAATACATATATAAATGAATCACATCAAAGAATCGAGTAGTTACAAAAAAGAAAGGACGTTGTTGTGGGAAATTGCTATTGAAAGATGGTACAAAGTCACATTAGAACTACAATAGTCTGGTCAGAATCCCACCTAAAACACATACCTAACTACAAAGTCTAACGAGTCATGCATATATGTTCAGGATATACAGTGACACCTGAACAAAGAACTATTAGATAGTGCAATTAATGTAGCCAGGTCATGTAGAAAACGTGTATTGTAATTGTAAAGAAATATGGTAAAAATATATATGCTAACATGTAAACGATAAACTTAAAATCAAACAGCAACTCGTAAACCTATAAAAAGGTAAAATGCAAGGTTACTAAGGACAAATTACTCCATAAGTGCACGGTAATGTACAGAAATTCACTTCGTAAACAAAGCAAGCAAACCCCCCCCCCCACAAGAGTATATAACATGACAATGGTATATATCAACGTCGTAGGCTTCTCAATTTCAGTAACTGATATAATGTGATAGTCTCATTGAGGCCTGGGGGGGCATTGGCATGGCACCTAATCTGCCAAAAAAGTTCTAGTACTTCCAACAGGACTTCAAAGGGTCCTTCACAGCTGTCAGGTGGTATGGTATCAATTGTTTAAAATTGAAATTATGACTAGGGTTGTCAATAATATGTTTAGCAAGTGCATTCTCGGTTTTCTTTTTCTTAATTGCGTATAGGTGTTCGTAGACTGGTTCTCGTAGTTTCCTGTCAGTTTTTTCTAGATAAAATGAAGGACAAGCATGGCACAGTGCCAAGTAAATTACTTTGGTTGACAAGCAGTTGAATTTATATTTGAGGTCATATGTAATGTTCCTTACTGTGAATGTCTGCCCTGTAATCATATGTGCACAATAATTACACATATTGCACTGATACATACCTACTCTCTGTGTTCCTAGTTGTACTGTTTTGTAATATCTGTTTCAAGTTTCTCCCTTTTTTTTTTTTTCCTTTTTTCCAGACGATCTTTGACTTAGGTGGTAATTTTTTACTCAGAATACCATCGTTAGATATGATGTTCCAATTTTTATTGATGAGAGAAATAAAGTTACTGTCTAAGCTATAGGGAGTAATAAAAGAAATATTGATATACATGGGTTCACTAGTACTTACAGGAACGGGTACTTGATTCAAGGCATTAAGAATTGGCATATAGGTACCTGCTTCTCTTTTTGATCCAACCTCAGACATAACTTCATCAATAAGGTGTTTAGGGTAACCTCTCATGGTAAACATAGAACACAAAAGTCTACATTCATCATGAAAGTCATCGTTCCTTGATACCATTCAGGCCGCCCGTACGAATTGACCTTTTACAACAGACTTTTTCTGATAAAGGGGATGGCAGTTTGAATAGTGTAATAAAGTATTAGAATAGGTATCTTTCCTGTGTATGTTAGCATAGTAAACTTTGTTTTTAAGGTCCTTCCTTAAATCTACATCTAAATAACTAATCCTGTGTCTATTGAAGTTGGATGTAAAAGTTAGAAAGTTAGAACTAGAATTAAAAAATGATACTAATTCATGTGCTGTATCTTCATTCCCTTCAATTAGAATAAAAATATCATCTAAAAAAACGTGTATAGTACCTGCTCTTATTCGTAAGGTCATGATTTCTACTTGTTATATCCTGTTTCCAATAGGCCATGACTAGATTGGCGAAACTAGCGCCGCAAGGTGAACCCATGGCCACCCCTATTTTTTGTAAATAAATATTATTATTGAAGGTAAAAAAATTATAGGACAACACTAAATCAAGCATTTGTTCAACTAATTCTACTACAAGTGTAGGTGCTTGGTGCTTTCTCAACATATAACTAACATATTCAATACCTTCTGTGTGTGGTATACATGTATATAAATCTTTAACGTCGACTGTTAAGAAATTAAATGAATCATTATACTCGACGTTGTTGATATTATACAAAAAAGACCACGAATCCTTACATATGTTTTTTTCTTTCAGTACATATTTTTTTCAAAATTGAATCAATAATTTTGGCACATGGATACGTCATACTATTACGTCCATCTACTAGTGGTCGCATGGGGGGGTTAATTAGGGACTTATGAATCTTGGGGATGCCGAAAAGAATAGGAATCTTGGGTGCAAGCATGTTCAAATAATTAAATGTAGTCCAGTCAATCCTTCCCTCTATAAAGAAGTCGTTAAATGTAGATTTTATACGCTTGATACATTTCGTTCTTGGAAGATAATTGATAAGGAGTATTGTCAAGGAGAGATTCCATTTTCTCAATATATTGTGATTGTGTCATTATAACCAAACCGCCACCCTTGTCAGGTTGAATAAACCAAATAGCAGTATTTTTTAATAATGTGAGAGACAATCTGTCCTCTTTGGAAATATTAGGTCGTACATTAAACTGTTTGTTTAAATAAAGCATATTCCTAAAGTCATTTTCACACATTAATTCAAAGGCTGCCAAAACTGGATGTGTCGGTGGAATAAATGTACTTGCTATATGAAACTTGTTGTTGACTGGATTTGTATTACTAAAATACATGCACAAATTTAATTTCCTCAAAAACAACTTAAAATCAACAATAGTTGTAAATAAATTAGCCCGACAGGTAGGAACAAATGAATGACCTCGGGCTAATAATTCAATAATATTTGGTGTAACATAAACTGAAGAAAAATTGAAAACTTTAAAGTCTTTAGATGAATTGTATAAAATAGTCAAATGGTTTGAAGAATCCAGGCTTACCTCCCCCTCCTCCCACGGTTGTTGGTGTTGTTCCTGTTCCGATAGTTGGGGCTGTAATAAGTGGTTTTCCGTAAATTGTAATGAGAGGCTCCTGTCTGAAAATTTGAGGAGCGCTGTGGGGTCCCAACATGGGATACCTGTTCAGCACTGTTGTTATCATTCTCTTGGTACAAAGATCGGTTGTTATTGTTACTAAATCCATTTTCTTCATTAATATTACTTATTTCTACATTTTGGCCTATAATGTTACTTTGAAGGGAAGCCATAGAAGTAAAATTAGCATTATTGTGGGAAGGGGGAGGTTTAGGGTATGTTAACCCGTTACTGTATGCTATTCTGTCCCTTTTCAGTTTCTTGCATTTTTCTTCCTTAATTTTATCAATATATTGGTCTATGCTAAAGAAAATCCTGTCATAGTCATATTGGTAACGAATAAAATTCGAATGCTGTTGAATTGTCTCATTTAAGCTGGTAGCTATCTGCATAATTTCTGTGGCTTGCAGTTCATAATGTTTGCATATCATTTCTAAAAGCTCGCAGCCATGTCTGTCGAAAAGTTGAACTAAGTCTTTGTGGAATGGTGAACTATCCACTAGGCCAGTAGGGTATTGCCAAGAACGCAACCCTTTTGGCACAATGCCTTCAGGATATAACAAGTAGAAATCATGACCTTACGAATAAGATCAGGTACTATACACGCTTTTTAGATGATATTTTTATTCTAATTGAAGGGAATGAAGATACAGCACATGAATTAGTATCATTTTTTAATTCTAGTTCTAACTTTCTAACTTTTACATCCAACTTTAATAGACACAGGATTAGTTATTTAGATGTAGATTTAAGGAAGGACCTTAAAAACAGTTTACTATGCTAACATACACAGGAAAGATACCTATTCTAATACTTTATTACACTATTCAAGCTGCCATCCCCTTTATCGGAAAAAGTCTGTTGTAAAAGGTCAATTCGTACAGGCGGCCCGAATGGCATCAAGGAACGATGACTTTCATGATGAATGTAGACTTTTGTGTTCTATGTTTACCGTGTGAGGTTACCCTAAACACCTTATTGATGAAGTTATGTCTGAGATTGGATCAAAAATAGAAGCAGGTACCTATATGCCAATTCTTAATGCCTTGAATCAAGTACCCGTTCCTGTAAGTACTAGTGAACCCATGTATATCAATATTTCTTTTATTACTCCCTATAGCTTAGACAGTAACTTTATTTCTCTCATCATTAATAAAAATTGGAACATCATATCTAACGATGGTGTTCTGAGTAAAAAATTACCACCTAAGCCAAAGATTGTCTGGAAAAAAGGAAGAAACTTGAAACAGATATTACAAAACAATGTGTCACTAGGAACACAGAGTGGGTATGTATCAGTGCAATATGTGTAATTATTGTGCACATATGATTACAGGGCAGACATTCACAGTAAGGAACATTACATATGACCTCAAATATAAATTCAACTTAAGGAACATTACATATGACCTCAAATATAAATTCAACTGCTTGTCAACCAAAGTAATTTACTTGGCACAGTGCCAGGCTTGTCCTTCATTTTATCTAGGAAAAACTGACAGTAAACTACGAGAACGGGTCTACGAACACCTATATGCAATTAAGAAAAAGAAAACAGAGAATGCACTTGCTAAACATATTATTGACAACCCTAGTCATAATTTCAATTTTAAAGCAATTGATACCATACCACCTGACAGCCGTGAAGGACCCTTTGAAGTCCTGTTGGAAGTACTAGAACTTTTTTGGCAGATTAGGTGCCATGCCAATGCCCCCCCCCCAGGCCTCAATGAGACTATCACATTATATCCGTTACTGAAATTGAGAAGCCTACAACGTTGATATATACCATTGTCATGTTATATACTCTTGTGGGGGGGGGGGGGGGGTTGCTTGCTTTGTTTTTGAAGTGAATTTCTGTACATTACCGTGCACTTATGGAGTAATTTGTCCTTAGTAACCTTGCATTTTACCTTTATATAGGTTTACTAGTTGCGGTTTGATTTTAAATTTATCGTTTACATGTTAGCATATATATTTTTACCATACTTCTTTTACAATTACAATACACATGTTTTCTACATGACCTGGCTACATTAATTGCACTAATAGTTCTTTGTTCAGGTGTCACAGTATATCCTGAACATATATGCATGACTCTTGTTAGACTTTGTAGTTAGGTATGTGTTTTAGGTAGGATTCTGACCAGACTATTGTAGTTCTAATGTGACTTTGTACCATCTTTCAATAGCAATTTCCCACAACAACGTCCTTTCTTTTTTGTAACTACTCGATTCTTTGATGGGATTCATTTATATATGTATTCAGTGCTCAAGTAACTTTTGTACATACTGTTTTTTTTTTGTTACTGCTCATTCCTTAGTCTGAAACATGTAGTAACATATAGATGTGATTTGTATTACCATATTTACTTTATATATTTTTATATTTGTTTTATATTTAGTATTTATTTAGATATTGTAATGACGACATCTTAGCGATGCTTTTAATCTTCTAAATGGTTCTGAAGTTTTGTTGATTTTGTTTTAAATTCATTCATAGATTCACCTTATTAGTTGTTAGGACACTATACCTTTAACTAATTGAAGCACAGAACTGTAACCTAGCAACGGCACCTTTTTGGCGCCAAAACCAGTATTTAAACCTCGGTTTTTGTTAGAATCCGTTTGTCTGAAGAAGTCCCACTATTAGTGGGACAAAAGCGCTTCACAGTATTGGTTCAATAAAGCTTTGGGAGAAATCTTTTTTACTACTTGTTTCATATGGATATTTTGTCGCATAGGACCTCTTTGTGGACATTTATTTAGCATCTAACATAACTGATTTTATCCTGGATTCTGTCTACAGCAGCCATTTGAGTGTGGAGAATTTACAAGTGTGGACTATACAAGAATTCCCTTGGTGTTCACAAGTACAGGGTAATTTTGTCTTCTGGTTTTTGTTTCACATGCTCCACAGTGTTTGGCGCCTTCCACGCCCTGGTACTGATCAGGTCTACCAGGGAGTCAACTAGAGGGGACACCCAAGAGGTAGACGGGCCTCCTTCAAATGCCTCCAGGAACACATACTCGTCCCAGGTAGGCTTTGGGGCAGACTACCCCCCCCTTATTCTGAGCATCTCCATGATGTCTCCAAAGGAGTCTTCGGGGGGTGATCTTGGGGAGCCTTCCCCTTCCTCCAAATCTGTGTCCTTGGTCAAGGACTCAGGGGAGTCCAAGTGCCTCCTTTTGCACTTGCGCTTGTGAGGGACCTCCTCGGGGGGGCTGTCCGAGGATGCCTCACCAGGCTCATCATGTCCCAACAAGGGAACTACCTGGGATGTTAGACCAGACTGTCCCTGAGGCCAGGTGATAAAACTCAGAACCAACTGAGAGGGAGTGTGGGGTGGAGCCGTAGCTGTGGCCGGGGACCTGGAATCCCTCGACAGAGCCCTTTCCACCACGTCGACAGCCGAAGGAGAGCTGCTCTCTCTGGGATCTGAGAGCAAACTCTCCCGCAGATCCGACGAGCGGATCGGGGCCGGAGTCGATACTATTGGATCCGACGGGCCCATGTGCTCTGACCTGGACGGAGCCGAAGGCACACTGACACCCTCGGATCTGAAGCTCAGCTCTCGGCTCCAAGAGCTTGGATCTGCCGAAAAGGGACCAGACAGACTCGAGGGCACTCTCGGCACTGAAGTACCTGATACTATCGGTGCCGACACGCCCCCGGCTCCAACACCACTCGGCTCCGAGGACTCCAAACTTGGGAAGCGGGTTGGAGAAGGAGCGATCGGGGCGAAAAAAGGGATAGAGCTCCCCCCCCGGAGGGGAGGGGAGGCAGGAGCACTCCCATCTGCAGTTGGGCCTGGTGGAATCTTCTCATCATCCGGTCCAAATCTGCATCCATTAAGCTTTTGGTCGACCTAGGAGGAGGCCACCAAGGCGGGACGGGAGTGCCACCTCGATGACTTCGAGGGAGACTGGGCCTCCTCCTCCGGTCCCGGTGAGAAGCGAGGAGACTGGATCCAGGAAGGAGAAGGCTCGAAGGTCTGGGAAGGAGAAGCCAGCTTAGCTGGTGGGGCCGACGTAGAGGCCTGGGGCTGCCGCTTGTGGTGCTTCTCCCTGCGCTTCTCTTTTCTGGCTTCCCTATCCTCCTGGCCCTAAGTGGGAGGTAGAGTCCCGGCCAGGGGAAGGGAATCAGTCGGGGGTACTGTCACAGCTGCAGCAGGCACCACGGGGGGACCAGAGGTCGGAGCCGAGTTCGGGGGCAGAAGTCCCGCCAGAATCAACTTCGATCTCCAGTCCTTAAGTGCCCTGGGGTTGAACGCCACACAAATAGTGCAGCCAGAGGAGAGGTGTTTAACCCCAAGGCACAACATGCACTGAGTGTGGCCATCTCCTGGGGATAGCTTATGGCCACACTCGGTACATTTAGAAAAAAAAAACGTCTTTGGGGCCTCAGACATTACAGTAAGAAAAGGACACACACACTAGGCCCCAATCACACACACACACACACACACACACACACACACACACACACACACACACACACACGCCCCAACGCTCTCACGAGGGGGGGGGAGGAATAAGTTAAATTAAAATTAAACTTTGTAGAGAGAAAACTACGAGGGGATGCTAAACACTCACTAACACACTTTTTCTGACAGGAAAGTAAAAGAAAAAAGGTTAAATTTTCTCACAAAGTCTGCTAAGAAACAACCGATGCCTGGAACTCAAGATCAAGCTGCTGGCTTCAACCGCAGCAAACTAGATCCGAGGTCAGGTAGGGATGGCAGGGGATTATGGGTAGGGGGGAGGAGCTTGGAGCTCGGATCTCAGCTGTTGGAAACTGCCGGCTCAGATCCGATATGGATCCGAAAACCCATAGGTTGATGCCCAAATGAAGTTAACTACTTCAGATTGATTCTTTTGAGCAGGGACACAGCATCTGAATTTCCCAGACATACTAAAGCCTTATTTAGTTTAATTCTGTGGCTAGTAAAAATCAAAGTCTAAACCAGCTGGATTTGAAGTACTGAATACTGGAACAGAGATAAAAGAAGTGGACACGGGATTTTTAGAAAAGGATATGAGCAAATTACATAGAAACAAAAATTGTGGGAACAATAAATACAGGATAATGTTCTGAAGGAGGAGTGAGGTTTAAGGGAAATCAAGAACTGAGCAATGTAAGTAATGCTGGACTAATGATAGTTAAACAAAAGAACATATGTGATACATAACTTATATAACTGGAAAAGTTACTTTTTATATAAATGTAAATGTGGCTATGTCTTAAGTGATAATTTAATAAATGTGTTAAGAAAAGGATGGGTTTGTTCTGAGGGTGACCCTATCCCAGTGGAAAACAGTGAAAGGTTCTTTACACAGGAGGGCTTGCAGCTGAAAGCTCCCAGGGCAGCTTCTTTAAAGATGCACTGGCAGCAGGCTCAAAGAGGGGCAAAGTTAGTTTTTCTAATAGATCATTTAGATCTCATGCCAGAATGGGGTTCCTTCTGGGTGGTCCCAAATGAATCACTCCTTTTACAAAAAGTTTCATGTCGGGGTAAGAAGGCAGGTGGAGCACTGTGCGGGCAAGCTGATACTGCAGACAGATGTAACTTAATGCTGGAATAGGAAAGCCCTAGTGTAAGCAGGCCTGACCAGTACTATGATTGAGCTGTCTGCTAGAGCAGGGTGTGTTTCACTACTGTGACACCAAGTGAAAAATCTTTTCCATTTTGCCAGGTATGATTTCCTGGTATTGGGCTTTTCTGCTTCTCTTAGAAAGGAGCACCTCCTTGGGATAGGATGCAGTCCTAGGTGTCAAAACTCAACCCTCCAGGTGGTTAACTTGAGTGCGGCTAGGTGAGGGTAGCATACTGACCCCTTAATATGGCTATTTCTTGTGATAGGGTGGGGAATCTGACCTCATTGAGTCAGGAAGAGGGAGAACCAGTGCTCTCAGCCAGAAGGGGTCACTAAGATCATACAGGGTCTGTCTGGACTGATTTGTTTAGTACCCTGGGGATGAAGAGCAGGAATGCATACAGGAAGCAGTTTGTACATGTGAATAAGAATCCATCTGTGTTCCAAGCTCCAGTCTGTTGTGATCTGTAGCTGCTTACTGCGGAGAGGGGGGAAACAGGTCTACTGAGGGGGAACCCCACTGTATAGTAAGATGACCTCTCTTTTCAACATCCATTCATTGCAGTCTAAAAGGTCCCTGCCTAGAGATTTGCTAGGGTACTGTTCTGGCCTGGAATATAAGAGGTTTTAAGGGTCAACCTTATCTCTTGAACCAGCAATAAATTTTTTCTGGCAAGGCTGCACAGGCGGTAAGACAAAGTTGCCCATTGTTTATGTGGCACAAAACTGTGGTATTGTCTTTCCAGATTTGCAGTGTCCCTGGGCTTAAGTTTTGTTGAAAGGCTTTTATGGTGAGGTAGACTACCAGTAACTCCTGTTGATTTATATGCAGCTTTCTCTGCTGTGGGGACCAAATGCCCTGCACCTTCAGGTGGGCTCCACAAGCTATGTCTGAGCTGTCCATAGTTAACAATCATATCTACTTCTGGCAAAGTAAAATTTGCTCCTGGGTCCTTTTGTATGGTGCTCTTCCACCACAGCAGTTCCTTTTTCAGGCATGGAAGGAGGGGTAGTAAGATTTCCAGGGGTTGAGAGTGCTGTTCCCATACATTTGAAACCATTAACGTTCCCCAATGTGCAACTTCGTGAATGGCATTATGAGAATGTATGATGCCATGTACCACTTATCCTCAGGGATTCTCTTGCAATAAGTTGCTTTGGAAAAAGACTTGTCACATAGCTTGTCAAGAAGACAATCGCCTTGGGGAAGGAAGGCTTTCTGTTCAAATGGGTCTATGAGGGCTCTCAGATAGAGGGTCCTTGTTTGAGGGAGAGTTTGGAATTTTTGAAGATTTAAGTTAAGACCTAGCTTCTGAAAACAGTACAGTTATCTAAGGCATCCAGGGCCTCCTAAGTAGATCTTCACTGAATGAGACTGTTGTCCGAGTATGGGTATATATGAACCCCTAGAGTTTTGAATTGTGCTATCAGAAGAAATATATATTAAATGAAAACCCTGTGAACAACAAATACCTGAAATGGTAAAGAATAGAACTGGAAGTGTGAGTCTGTTGCTTCAAATCGTAGGCACTTTCTGTGACTGTCTGCTATGGAGACATTGTGGTAATCATCCCTTATCTCTACAGTGACCATGGAGGCATCTTGGAAGATCACAGGCAGTAATTTCCACAACATAAGCATTTTGAATTTTGGGATGTTGAGGAACTTATTTAACTTTGGAAGGTCCAGGATGGGCCTCCAAATGCCCTCTTTTTGGACTAGATAAATCCTTGAGTAGAAGTCTTTTCCCTATTGTTCTGATGGGACAGGCTGGATTGATCCTTGTTGAAAGTAGCGCCTTGTGGGTAGATGGCAAGAGGCTTTCTTGTTCTTTTGGTAGTTTTGGACTGCCCAAGAAGGGTGATATTTCTCTGAATTGAATATAGTACCCCTTTCTCTATGATGCTAAGGACCCACTGGTCCTGGGTGATGGATTTCCATTGGTTTAGGAAGGATAGTATTTTTGCTAGAGGTTTGGAAGTGATAGAAGGAAGTAAAGGAGAGAGGGCTACAATATAGTCACATTTGCTGTCTGTGCTGGGTGGGTTCTTTGGATCCCCATGCCCTTTGTAATTGTTCAGTTTGCGATCTAGACTGTCTTGATCTTTTGCATTAGGGAAGCCTCCCTCTTGTCTTGTCCAGGTGGGAAAGACCAAGGTTTTGAAGGGTAATTCCTACTGTACCTCAGGGTTTGTGACGTAAAATTCTTTCATTTTTAATTTGCTTTACTTTTTTGTCCAATTTCTCAAAAACGTCTTCAGCTGGAGGATGAGAAAGGAATTTCTTGACTAATGGGGAATCCAGTACTTCAGTCTACCTGATCTGACAGGGGCTGGGTCCTGAGCTATGCCTGTCTGCAGATGACAACCTGTTGAAGCTGCTTGGCAAAAAGCATCTAAGACATCATAGCCACATTTTAGGGAGGGTCTGGAAACTTGCAAAGCTTCTCTGGTTATCTGCTGGATTTTTTTGGATAAGGTTCTATCTGTAATAACATCTACCTTAGCTAGAATTTTATCTTGAAATTCAAGGAACTTTAGCATATGGAGCTGACAATTTTAAAGCTCCCATTGCCAGGGTAGTAGAGGCATAGGCTTTCTTCTCCAGTCTGTCTAGTAGTCTACTTTGCCTGTCATTAGACACAAAATGTTTTGTTGGTCCTTTAGGAACACCTTTCGTAGATTCAATGGAGACAACAGAAAAATCACACTCTGGATTTTACAGAGGTGCTTGTAAGATTCAAGCACTCTGCAAAACCTATCTAAATTCCTCAGAGCAGGGGGCAGACAGTCGAAGTGTACGGCTATGCTTTCAAAGACATCTTCTACAATGTGCACTGGAGGAATAGCCAGTGGTCTGGGTGAAGGTAAACTTAGCAGTTCCCTGTAGTGGGTCTGCACCTGGGCTAACTGCTTACTTGTCCAAATGAAAGCCTCCTTCATTCTATGTAGGATATCCCTGAAGAAAAGGTCCAGGGGGATGGAAGAGAGGGTATCATCTCAGTCTAAGTTACAGATAGTAGATGGCCAGAATAAGACCATTCTTCCTCATCTTCTGAGGTACAGGAATCTTCTTTGTCTGTAAAGCTACTTCCATACTTCTTTTAAATGTAGAGGCCTTGGACGTGGAAAAATGGGACTAAATTTCATAAAGGCCATAAACTTCTGTACTATTTTAAGGAGGTCTTGGACTTTGGTCTGCGAACAGGTGGTCAGAGGTGGTGGGGAAGCAAATGAAGTGATTCACTTGAGTTTGCTTGTCCATTTTAAAGATGTTACTGGAGGATGTGGTTGTCTGACCATAACTTAAATTGTAGCTTTGGTAGCCATGGAAAACATAGAAATCTCCCTTGAGAGCCATGACGTGGACATTGGAAGCTGAGACCTTCAGAGCAACCTCGGACCCAAATGAAGTGTGAGATGTGGAATTTGTAGCTAAGCTGGGAACCATGGCTGCCTCCCTAGAGGTAACACCAGAGGGTTCGGGCCAAGGAATCTCTGTACGAGAGAGCTGCAAAGGTGCCTCACTTAGGTCATCCATTTTTTTTTTTTTTTTTTTTGGAATACCACTAACAGATGCCGGAATCTGCAGAGGCCCTGTGGTAGCAATGGAATGCAACACCATCGAGGGAGCCAAAGAAAAGGACTCCATATGAGTGGGCAAATACATCAGCCCTACGTTTGAGACATTTCACACAGAATTTTGCACAGTCAAGACAATTGGAGACGTCCTGAGGCCCCAAGCAATTGAGTGAAAGTGTTTACACAGGATTTGCTTTCTACACTTCAAGCAATTGTTGACTTTTCTGAATATTAAATTAGTAAATAATTTTCCCCAACACGGTACTTATCAGACTAGAAGAAAGTGGTGGTTCTCTGGAACCACACGCTGACCGATAGACTGTAAACATACGACTGTACAGCTTGAAAAAACTAAAAATGGCACCAACGGATGTCCTTCTTACACCCTGATGCTGAGACACTGGTTTTCAGATTCCGTAAGCTAGGAGTGATTTAAAGACTCTGGAAATAGCAACAGTCATGGGCTACTGCATGCCAGGAAGACCCAAGAAATAGTATTGCAACACTGGCTAAGAACATCATATGTTTCATGCCTCTTTCTCCTGCCATGCAGCCCCAGCATCTTCAGTCTGTTTTACTTCCCTCCTTATTCAACTGTTTTGGTATAAGATACCACCAGTGCAACGCTGACATTTCTGCATCTCTGATGTTACTCTGACACCTTTGTTGCCAATGCTTACCTTATCTGTTTCTTTGTAGCTTCCTCCACTCTCCCCTGAAGTCTTCATAAATCAGCATGCACCTTTTCCCATTTCTCCTTTCTTTTCCTGCGTTTCTGCTTCAGTCTGGAGTATGTTCATTCATTGTGTGTTAATCCAAAATTCCTGCAATGGGGCTTGGTGTAATAATGGTTAAGATGTTTGACTAAGCCACAAAGTACAGTCTTTGGTCCTCATCTGTGGAAAGGAAACCAGACATCCTACATTAGGAAACACCTCCTGCAACCTTGTAGCAGAAATGTGCAGCACAGGATCCCTCTAAGTTGAGGATTGTTGGAAGATAACTCAGTCATTGGCTAGTTTGTATTAAAACAGTTTTACCTCACTTCTGTTTAAGGACAGTGTTTGTGAGTAGCTGCACACCAGGCAACATGGTTTGGCATTGCAGTGCATAGATGCAAACAATCAGTAACTTAAAATTTCCCTTGATATCTGCTACTAAGCCATCCTTAGCTCTGCATTCTGAGGCATGGATGCAGTCTTCCATCCTTAGCCTTCCACACAATAACTGCCCTTTGCTAGTTTCACATGCAAATCAATTAGCCCAGTCCCCATTAGTCACTACAACATACACCTTTTCTAATGAATGTATTGCTCTCCACCAACCTGATTCACATGGGCATCCTGAGGCAATGCAGCAATTGCCCTGTATACGGACAACCACTTGCTCCTAAAGCAAATACAATATGTGAGAGATGCAATTACACCATGAAATTAGCATCAGTCCTCTCACAAAACAAAGGACATACAACAGGTTTCCAGCATACACACCTTCTCTCCAACACAAGAAAAGGTCAAAACATAAACCCACATACAGGTACTAAGAGCCTACCAAAAGACCTGAGATCTCCCAAGTGCAAACATACACATAAGAGGCACACGAACAGAATCCTCCACCACCACCACACACAACACACATCAGTCTCAACAATTAAGCTGATAAGGCAAAACACCTCAAAACTAAATAGGTTCATAGGTTCATACTAGGCTATCTGCCCTAGGGCATTTATAAGCCTAGCCAAAATGTGTTTGGCTTTCGCCACCCATTTTAAATTTATTTTGCTATGCCCTTTTTCGAGGTTAGTATCTAACAGTGACACAGAAGTGATACCCGGGGTAAACCTACGATCTCCCAGCCACTCATCAAGATTCCTCTTGAAGAGAGTCAATGAGGGACTCTGCCTAACCTGGACTGGGATTTTATTCCAGAGTGAAGGGAGCCTCTGGGTTATGAATCTGTCCCTCCAGCATGTCCTATTTATTTCAGTGCTGAGGTTCAAGTCTCTCGGCGTGGCTCGATGGGATTTGGATTTTCTGAGGTGCAGCATGTCCATTAATTCCGGGTTGGACATTGCTTTATACGTCAGGCACAGATCGCCTCTGAACAGGTGGTATGCCACTGAGTACAGCTGGAGTTTCTTTAACTGGGCAGCATATGGCATCTGTTTGAGCCCTTTGATCCTCTTGGTGAGGTACTTTTGGGGTCTTTCCAGTTGCTGCAGGTGTCTGGTAAAGTACATCCCAAAAGGGGCATTGTACTCAATTATGGGCCTGATGAGGGATGAGTAAAGAGGCACGATGACCTCCCCTGATCTAGATGTGAATCCCTTCATGATTAGGTGGGCTATATAAAATGTTTTTCTAACCACTTTGGCTACGTGGTTGTCAAATGAGAGATTGCTATCAACTTGGGTCCCCAGGTCCCTAATTACTTCTTCCGTACTAAATGTACTGGTTATAGGCAACTCCAATAGTTGAGACACACTGATGCCCCCCTCACCAGGTTAAACAAGGAGAAGGTCATGGTCAGCTGCCTATCAGGGGGCAGGATCTGTCAAATCATCTACACATTCAAATCGTTCAGCAACAATTATCGTTGTGACTGTCATAGTACATGTCGGTGTGAATGACTTGAGACCTACCTCTCAACTATATAGAGACACATATCTGAACTCTCAGATTGTGTGTCCCAGGCAGGTATGCCCTTAGCAGCATTCTTCCTTCACTAAGATGATGCCAAAACACAAACAAAAAAATGATTGAGTTCAACAACTAGCTTTTGGTGTCATTCCAGTGGGATCCAGTAACTGTCTGGGAAGGCATGACCAACAATCTACTCTGCTTTGCCACAGATGGCCTTCACCTGTCTCCGCAAGGCTTTCGGATACTGACAAAGACACTTGCCTCCCCCATAGTGCCTTTTTTAGGCAATGTTCAAACAAACTTTCTGATGTAAATAAAACTACTAAAGACAAACTCAAAGTCATGCTGCTTAATGCTAGGAGCCTAAACAGTAAACTGCACTCTCTGGAAGCACTCCTCACCCTGGAAGATGCTATTTGTGCAGTCACACAGACTTGGTTCAAGGCCACTGACAGCATCCCAGCCACACAAAGCTACAATGCCTTTCACATGATTAGACCGCAAATCGAGCATTAAAAAACTAAAGGTGAAGCTATATCAATCTTCATTAAATCCAAGCACACCTTGAGACTGATAAAACAGTACGAGACTCTTCAGCTACTCCAGGTACAATTAACTATAGGAAAAATACCCTTCCACATCATCGCTACAGGTCCCCCACCATGAAACCAGGTGAAGCACATCACCCACATGGACTTGCTAGATTCGCTCAGTATACAGCATATCACCTTGGTCATGGGAGATTTCAACTATCCTTCCATTGATTGGGTGACCTACAAGAGCACAATCACCAAGATGTTCCTGGACTTTAATTCAAATGCCCTGGAACAGCTGGTCCACACCCCTACAAGGGGATCAAATGTACTAGACCTAGTGCTTACATGTGAGGTCACTGCACTACCCCTTGTGTGTTGCGCTCCCTGGTAAGGACAGACCATAAATCTGTCTCGTTTACAGTAAAAGATCAAACCTAATGCCCCCTCAAGAGTTGAAAACAAAACAAAAAAAAAAAAACTTTTTCCAAAGCTAAATATTGCCTACAAAGTGATGGCGTAAAAAGCTTCAAAGCCCTTGCCAACTATGCAGAGGAATACACAATTGCCCTATATTAGCCATTTAAACAAATGCATTGACATGTCTGTACCAACCAGGAACAAAGCCAATTCTCCCTGAACAAGCAAGCCACCCTGGTGGACTGTAAGCATAAATAAGTTATACAACAAAATAATCTGATATCTAAGAACAGGAGGGGACAAACTCAACAGTGGAAGAATGTCCTCCAAGCTTGAACAAGTAAATTGGATATCTTGTTTGTAAGAATAACAGAGTCTAAATTAGCATCTCTAACTAGACAACCACAAGGCATTATTTTGCTACATCTGAAACCTAAAGCGGAATGCCCAGCTATGTGCCAAACTTATAGTGGATGGCACCACTTACACAGAACCTGAGGAAATTGCTAACCTGCTAGCCAACAGATTTAGCAATAACTTCACACCCCTGCCCCCACCTGTCATACCTCAAAGAATTCCTGACATCAGTCCTACACCACGAAAGAACAGGTTACACAAGCACTCTCCAAGGCTAAAAACACAGCCTCTATGGGACTAGATAACACACCAGCTACTTACTAAACAATCTAAAACAAGACCTAGCAGATCCACTCAGAACACTCTGAGAGCAGGCTTTGTCCAGTAGAGTGGACAACAGTAACAGTAATCTCCTTACACAAAGGGGATCCATCAACTGACCCTGGGAACTATTGACTCATAAGTCTAACTAGCCTCATCTACAAGGCCATGGAAAAAAATCATCATGGACCTCATCCACAAGGACATAGGAGACTTTTAAACTCTCGATCCAACTCAGTTTGGCTTCATCATGGGCAAATCTTGCTTACTAAACCTGGTGGAATTCTTTAAGGATGTCACAAAAGCCCTGGATGAGGGCAAAACAGTACATGCTGCTTATCTGGATTGGGCCAAGGCTTTTGACACAATTGCCCATTCAGGCATCAGAGAAACTCTCATAGCTGTGGATTAACCCATACATTACTTGATGGATATTAAACTGGCTCACTGACAGAATGCACAATGTCAAAGTTGGGGAGTCCACCTCCACCAGCAGATCAGTTACCAGTTGGGAACCACACAGATCTGTGCTTGGCCCTCTATTGTTTGGAATCTATTTCTCCAAAGTCCAGGCTAAGGTGGATGGCCTGTGGCTTACCAAGTTTGCAGATGACTGTAAACTGGATGCAATCATAGCGTCTGCAAATTATGTTAACATACCTCAAAAAAAAAAAAGGGCTGACGCAGACAAATGACTGGTGCCAAACTCACGGACTAAAACCAAACGCAAAAAAATGCCTCATTTCCCCCTTTCACAAAGAAGCAGTGTCTGCAAATTATGATATAGATAGCACCCCTCTAACCTCAAACTCAGTGGTGTGACTTAAGAACCCAGGTAGATAGTAACCTAAACTTATATTACCATGTGTCCACAGTGGTAAGAAAAGCATTCTACATTATGCACCTCATAAATAAGGGCATCACATCAAACACCAGGAAGGTTATACTCAGAAATACAAGGATATAATTGGTATGTAATGAAGAACAGTTGGCTTTATTTGTAGATGATATTATTTTGTACCTGATAAATCCAGAAAAGGACATTTCAGTGTTGTGGAACATTCTGAGACAGTTTCAAACCTTTTTGGGATACAAAATGAATAATGCTAAAACTAAAGCAATAGCAAATTATGTACCCACGTATGAATTGGTTCAGCAATATCCATACTTATGGGGACATAATAAAATGAGAAGTTATGTACCTACCATAACGTTCCATGTTAGTTGTCTTCTCTCGCCTTCTTTCTTGCTGGATGTGTTCGGAGCCGAACCTCGGCTCCGACTCGGCCACTTACTAAAGCTCGAGAGCTAATTTTACCGGCTCGGGGCAACCCTATATCCCATGATGCTAGGCAATAACTACCCAAATCTCGTTTGGTAGCTGAAACAACATTAGGCAATATAGTCCTCCAACTGGAGAGGAGGAGGAAAAAGGATAACCCCGAAAGGATCGCTATCTAAGCTGTAGTTACCCTAGGACAAGCTATTTGGCTGAAAGTGCAAGATCAGGACCCTTCAAAGAAGGGGAAATCTTCTCGGTCTGTCCAGGCTAGGGGGATGGTGGGCGGGACAGAAGAAAGAAGGCGAGAGAAGACAACTAACATGGAACGTTATTGGTAGGTACATAACTTCTCAATGTTAAGTTGTCAATCTCGCCTTCATTCTTGCTGGATGGGACCGCATCCCTAGCACCTTCATCCTGGGTGGCTCATTGGAACAGACTCTTGAGAATGGTGGAACCAAAATTTGCCCTGTTTCTGGAGGCCATGTCCAATTTGTAATGCGAAACAAAGGTATGAGGAGAAGCCCATGTGGCTGCTGCACAAATAGTGTCTATTGGTAGTCTAGCTTGAAAGGCTGTTGATGTGGCTAGTGCCCTGGTTGAATGGACTCTTGGCCTAGAAGGCAATTCTTTACCTCTGAGTTGGTAAGTATACGTGATCAGAGAAGAGAGCCACCTAGACAGGGTTACCTTTCTGCACAAGATAAAAAGAGCTGATCAGATTTCCTGATTTGTTTAGTTCTGTCCAAATAATATCGGAGCTGACTATGAACGTCCAGACAATGCAGTTTTTGCTCCGCCCTGTTCGAATAATTAGGGAAGAAAACTGGGAGGTCAATTGATTGATTTAAATTTGTCTGCGAAGCCACCTTGGGTATGAAAGAGGGGTTTGTTCTTAGAGAAACTCTGTCTTTGTGGAAGACTAAGTAAAGAGGACGAATGCAGAGGGCATGAAGTTCAGATACTCTCCTAGCAGATGTAACAGCGACCAGGAAGAGTGTTTTCCAGGAAAGTAATTTCAATGAACAGGAAGCAGCAGGTTCAAAGGGAGGTAGAATTAAGGATGTTAAAACTAAGTTTAGATCCCACTGTGGTGGAGGATCTTTGATCGGGGGTTTGAGTAAAAAGACACCTCTAAGGAATGCTTTGCAAAGCTTATGGGACATGATGCTGCAGTCCGACAGGCCTATGTGAAAATTTGAAATGGCTGCCAACTGAACTTTTACTGTGGAGGATGAAGATCCTGAATGAAAAATTTCAGCTAGGAAATCCAAGACAGAGTGAATTGGAACAGTGAACGGATCTATATTTCTAGCCTTTGCCCAGAAGGAAAAACGTTGCCATTTACTAGTGTAGATCCTTCTGGTGGAAGATTTAAGAGAAGCTACTATAACATTCCGGACGGAATTTGAAATCATAGGAAGCCTGGCTAGGGACATAAGTGGAGCAACCAAGCAGTGAGATTGAGAGAATGGAGGGATTGGTGCAGCTGCCCCGACTGATGGGCCAAAAGATCTGGCACCGGATCCAGATGCCAAGACTGCTCCAAGAGATAACGATGCAGGAACAGAAACCATATCTGTAGAGGCCAATAAGGGGCAATGAGAATCATCTTGGCTCTCAAGGCGGTTGCTTTCTGAATTACCTGTGATATTAACGGAAAGCGTGGAAAGGCGTAAAGAAGTCCCCGAGGCCAATCGTGGACTAGAGTGTCTCTGGGGGGATGGCCTGGAAGGGGGAAGAGGGTGAAGAAGTCGGGGCATTTGCTGTTTTGAGGTATAGCAAAAAGATCGCAGCAAGGAAGGCCCCACTTCTGAAAAATCTCTTCCGTCACAGATTGTTTGAGAGACCACTCGTGTGGCATAAGAATAGCTCTGCTCAACCTGTCCGCTATGATGTTGGACTTCCCGGGGATATGCGTTGCTATCAGAAACTGCTGAGAAGAGATTGCCCATTGCCAAAGTCTGAGTGCTTCTCGACACAGGGGATAGGACTTCGTTCCGCCCTGCTTGTTGATATACCACACTACGGACATATTGTCCGTTCGGATTGCAATAGTCCCAGGGGAAGAGAGTCGTGGAGGGCTTGCAACGTCAAAAGCACTGCACTCATCTCCAGGACATTTATGTGCAGGTGGCATTCGAAAGGCTGCCATGTGCCATGGACTGTCCTGCCCTGAAAATGCCCCCCCCCACCCGATCAGGGAGGCGTCCGATGTGACCGTGGCGACCGGGGAGGGAGGGAGGAATAAAAGGTCTGCCTTGATGGACTTGAGGGGACAACATCCACCAAGACAGATGATTTTTGCAAATTGGAGTTATCATGATCTTGTGGTGCATAGGGAGTTGTTGGAAAGACCATTGGGCGAAAAGCATCAACTGCATTAGACGCATGTAAAAGCGGGCAAGAGGAAGAAGTGTGATGGCGGCCGCCATGAGCCCCAACACTTTCAAGACATACCTGGCCTGAATTCTGTCACTCTGAAGCAGAACATGGACATGGTTTTGAATATCTAAGACCCTTTGATCTGTTAACTTTGCTGAGAGCTGCACGTTGTCCAAGTTGGCGCCTATAAAGGTAATAGATTGACAAGGCGACAAGGCAGACTTTTCGAAATTTAGAGATTCCTATATATATATAAACTCCAAGACTTACCAAGAGCCGGTAAAAACGCACCTCACAAGTGAAAGCGGCAAACGAGATCTGGGTAGTTATCGCCTAGCATCATGGGATATAGGGTTGCCTCGAGCCGGTAAAATTAGCTCTCGAGCTTTAGTAAGTGGCCAAGTCAGAGCCGAGGTTCAGCTCTGAACCCATACAGCAAGAATGAAGGCGAGATTGACAACTTAACACTGAAGTATTTAGGGGCATGGAATAAAAAGGATATTGGTGTGGCAGCTTAGGCTATGTGGGAAGAGACTAAACAAAAGATGATACAAAAACTAAGAAAACAGAAACTTTGTTATATGAATATGGATAGTAAGATAGAAGCAGTTAAAATGTTTTAGTCCCTTTAGTTTCTACACAGGTATTTTTATCAACCTGAGGAGAAGTTGTGGATAGTAGTTAATAAAGAGCTGAAGGATTTTATCTGGGAGGGGAAGACTGCAACAGTCAAGTGGGATAAACTTATTCTTTCAACAGAACAAGGCAGATTGGGATTACCAGAGTTGAAGGGGTATTTCAGAGCAACACATTTAAGGCTGCTATAAATATCACAAGCAGAAAACTATTATTCAAAGTGGAAAGAGATGATGAAACAGGGGGAAACTCAACAGGGACAGATTGAGATTCTGGATGCAGACCTTTAAGGAGAACAATAATCATACAGGCTATTATATTTGCAAAGTAGCAGAATATATTCTAAGAACTAGACCAATAAGGGAATGGAGAAAGGAGATTCTGCTGCTAGAGAAGACTGCAATTAGGGATACAGACAATAGGCAAGGGGGCAGGAATATACTGGAGAAAAGTGGCAAAGGAGCCAAGGTATTGGGAGCAAATAAGTAGAGAGGCAAATGTAACAGAATGGGAAGACACCAAGAACCTATTTTAACTGTAGGTTAGGGATTGCCTTCCATATCAAGGAACAATATCAGAGTACAGGCAAAGAGAAATAAATGGGGAGGGTAGGGGTCCTAAACAAAAGATCAGTACTGGTAGAATTTTTAGTAGAATCTAGAATAGAAGTTGCCTTTAAGAAAGGAATAATTAATAGAGCATATAAAATACTGCATAACTATAAGAACCAATCAGAGGAGGTTAGGAAGGATTGGGAAGAGAGCTTGGATAAGCAATTCACAAAGAAACAATGGTGGGATATGTATGTCTCCCAAAATGCAACAAAATCTAGAAGATTTAGGATCTTTGCTGGAAGTGTTTACATAGGTATTTCTATATCCCGAGCAGGCTCCAAGAAATTTTTCCTCTGGTAGGCAGCTAACGTTGGAGGTGTGAAGAGGAAGAAAGAGGTAACTGGCAACATACTTTCTGGGAGTGCAATGAGTTGGTGGACTTTAAAAGATTCCCTTCAGACTGCTCTGCCAGAGATGCTGTGTGAGCAAACTGGAGTAACTAGGGAAATTATTTTTTTTGAGCTATGATACAGAATCAGAACTGCTTAGACAAAGTAAGGCCTTGCTGGGTCCAATTATGATGGCTGCCAAAAAAGCAACACCTAGAAAATGGAAATCAAAATCTAAACCAACTTTACTAGAAGAAATAAAGACAGTAACAGAGAGAAAACAACTGGAACTGGGATCTTTGGAAAAGGGTGGATGCAAAATTGCACATCAAAAAATGGGAAATGTGGGATCAATACCTGCAGATGAGGAAAGTACAGTTGTGTACACTTAACATAAATGTAGATGCTTGAGTGTATTCACTGTTGCAGTCATTACATTTGGGGTAATCTGCTTGCATGTTGCCCTCAGTCGCCCTGATTAACAGTCTTATGTCCTGCGTCAGTTGCTGTTCCTTCTTCCATGACGTCAGGGGTATAAAACATGCAGCCAACGCCATTACATCAGTTTTTCTTGCCGCAGATGTCAGGTGCCCCCCTAATGGGGAGCAAATAAACAAAAAAAAAAAACACGAAGGTATACCTCCAACAAAAAGCAAATACACCAAAAAGGCTTAAGCATAGTAAAGGAAAGTAGAGGTATAGCCAGAAGAAGTTAGGGGGCTGGAGGGAGGGTAACCAGGACTGCAACAGTGAATACACTCTAACATCTACATTTATGGTAAGTGTACACAACTGTGCTATGTTCTTCATGTTTTACTGTTGCAGTCATTAGCAGTGGCAAAGCCAGCTCTGGATTTAGAGAAAATTGGCAAATGATCATGCTTGGTGAAAGTATGTACAGAACTCCAGGTAGCAGCTTCTAGAATGTTCCTGGTAGGAACACCTCTGAGAAAGGCTGCAGAAGTAGATGCAGCCCTGGTGGAGTGAGATCTGATCCCCTGGGGAATAGGTTTTCCATGGTTCTTATAGCAGAAATGAATGCAATGGCTTATCCATTTAGAAATAGTTGATTTTGAAATAGCCTTCCCCTGCAGCAAATGCTACCAGTAGTTGTTCAGATTTTCTTCGAGGTTTAGTCCTGTCCAAGTAGAATCTAAGTTATATGTGCACATCTAAGGAATGTAGAATCCATTCCCCTTTGTTCTGTTGAATGGGAAAGAAGGTTGGCAAATGAATGGACTGATTAAGAGCCACACTGGATACCACCTTGGGCATGAAGGATGGATTGGTCCTGAGTGACACCCTGTCCGCATGAAAGATGATGAAAGGCTCCACTGCCATAATGGCCTGTAATTCAGATATCCTTCTAGCTGAAGTGATTGCTAAAAAGAAAGCGGTTTTCCAAGAAAGAAATTTTAAGTTTGCAGTAGCAGCTGGCTTGAAAGGAGGTAGAGTGAGTTTCGCCAATACAAAGTTAAAGGTCCCAGGCAGGGGTTGGAGCTCTCCTGGGTGGTCTTAAATTTTGGCCCTTCTGAGGTACTGCTTGAGCATAGTATGAGAGAAGAGGGAAGGTTCTGTGTTATAATGAGCTGAAATGGCTGAGGCGTGGATTTTAATGTTGGAAAAAGACAGGCCCTTTGTGAAGCATCTCAGTTAAGTACTGCAAAATCTGAGGTAAATCGGGCGCTGCTGTCCTCATCCCTTGAGATTGGTTCCAGGCACAGAATCTTTTCAATTTTTCAGCATAAGATTTTCTAGTACTAGGCCTCCTTGCCTTTAAGATGACATCCATCACAGGTTTGCTGAGGGATAATAAGGGTGAGTAATTAGCCAGTCTGCAAGGTTCAATGTTGGAAGCTGAGGGTGCAGAATCTGGTTCTCCTGCTGAGACAGCAGGGAAGGGGTCTGAGGCAGGTGCCATGGAGATAACTGCAACACACTGCGCAGGAGGGGGTACCAGTGTTGGTGCAGCCAGTCTGGAGCAATCAAAATCATCCTTGGTTTGTCCTGTTTAACTTAGTAGAACTTTGGAGAGCAGAGGCAGAGGAGGGAAGGCATAGACTGATAGGTTTTCCCAGGTGAAGGACAGAACATCCACTTTCCAGGCTTGTTTGTAGGGAGTTCTTGTGCAAAACTTGTCCAATTGGTAGTTCTGGGGGGAGGCAAATAGGTCTATGTCTGGGCTGCCCCATTCGGTTGTCAACATGTTGAAAATCCTTGGTTCCAGTTTCCACTCGTGTGGGTCCATGAGGTTTCTGCTTAGTCCATCTGCCAGTGTATTTAATTTTCCTGCAAGGAATTGAGCTTGTAAGTGCACTTGGTAGCTCAAGGCTGTGTTCCACAATGTCATGGCTCTCCAGAGGGGGTAGGAATGTGTACCCCCCCCCGCTTGTTTATGTAACACATAACCGTAGTGTTGTCAGTCTTTACCATTAGTTGTCCTGGAAGAATGTAGTCCTTGAAGGCTGTCAGAGCATTCTCTACTGCTAACATTTCTTTTTGATTGATATGTAGGTGCACTTGACTTGGTTTCCATTTGCCCGGAATGCACTTCTCTGCCAGGTGAGCCCTCCATGCATAGTCTGATGCATCTGTTGTTAGGGTTTGGGCGGCAGGGGGTAGTGTGAATGGTAGTCCCCTTGTTTTGGTGGCAGGCCTCTGCACACCAGAGGAACTCTAGGCATAGACAAGGTATGATAGGAATCATTGTTTCTAGGCTGTGAGAATGTTGACTCCATAGGCTTTTTAGCTTCCTCATATGCAGTCTTGCATATGGAATTAGAAGAAAGCAGGAGGCCATGAACCCCGAGGCTTGCAGTATTTGTCTTGCAGATAGCAGGGTTTTTGTCTCCACTTGTTTGAAATAGGTTATCAAATGAATTTGCTTTTCTAGCGTGAGGTAAGCCATCTGGGAAGTTTATTCAAGCTTGCTCCCAGGAATGTACTTTGTTGACAGGGTACCAGTTGCGATTTCTTTTCGTTTATGGTGTACCCCAGACAAGTTAGAACCCTTTTTACAAACGCCAGCTGAATTAAAAGTATGCCCTGGCTTTCTGCCTGAATTAGACAATCGTCCAGGTATGGGTATATTTGAATACTTCTTTGCCTGAAAAATGCAATAACTGGAGCCAGGCACTTTATGAATACCCTGGGCGCAGTAGACAAGCCAAAGGGCAGTGCAGAGAACTGATAATGTATGTCGCCTGCTTTGAAGCGTAGGTATCTTCTGCAAGATTCCCCGATTGGGATGTGCAGGTATGCTTCTTTTAAATCTAGTGTTGCCAACCAGGTGTCTTTGCCTAGCATAGGAAGTAATTGATGAACAGTCAGCATCTTGAAGTTTGGAATCGCCAGGAAGGTGTTTCGAGTAGACAAGTCCAGGATTGGACGCCATGATTTGTCTTTTCTGGGTACCAGGAAAAGTCTGGAGTAGAAACCTTGTCCCTTTTCCTCTTCTGGTACCAGTTGAATAGCCCCCATGCTCGAGAGGGAAAGCACTTGTTTCTGTGCCTCTGCCCACTGATTTGGGGGCAGGTCTGGCCACCCATTTGGTGTTGGCAACGTGTGGAAATGAAATCTGTATCCCTGGGACAATATTTTTAAAACCCATTTGTCCTGGTTTATGAGTTCCCATTTCTTTGCATGAAGAGCAATCTTTCCCCCCAAAGGGGCAGTCAGAAGATAAGTGCTTGGAAATTTTAAAAGGAAGTCATTGAGACCGTTTACCATAGGGGGGTGCCTTGTTATTCCAGATTTGAAAGTGGAGGTCCCCCACTGCTTAGTTCTAAGAGTCCCCTGGGACTGAAACCTGGGGGTTTTGCTGTGTCTGGGTTTGGGTTGAGAAGACCTGGAAGGGACTGGAAAGGAACAATTCTTAGTAGGCCAGTGCCTACTAAATCTAGGAGGTTGCACTTGTAAAAATCTTTAACAGTTTGCATAGATTTAGCTTCATCTTCCATCTTTTTAGGAACTTCTTCAGCCTTGTTGCTAAACAGGTGGTCCTGATTTAAAGGAGTATCCAACAATTTAGCTTTAACATGATCAGGCAAAGACTGCTCCTTAAGCCAAGCATGCCTTCTAAGCACAGACCCAGTAACAGCAGCCCTGCAAGAGGCCTCTAAAGAATCAAAACCACATTGCAAAGTATGTTTTCCAACTTGTTCAGCAGAATGCATTTAAGTCCTGTAAATCTTTATTTTCCACAGAGTCAGGAATCATCATTTTCTGTTTAAGCAGTCCAATAACATGTTGCTGATATTTTAACATATGAAATTGGCAGTTTAAAGCTCTGATTGCCAAGGTTGCTAAAGTATAAACCTTTTTACCCCATCTATCCAGTGCCTTGGAGTCTCTATCAGAAGGGGTAGGATTTTTAGCAGTAGAAGCCTTAATGCCCTTGGGAAATGGTCTCTGGATCTGCAATAGGATTTTTGAAAAGGAACTTGTTGGACTCGGGAACCCTGTAGTACCGGTCAGGCTTACTAGCAGCAGGAGGCAGAGAAGCAGGGGCCAAACTGGATTCCGAGAAAACATCAACGTCTAGTACAGGAAGAATAGCCAAAGGCCTATGCTGAGGTAGAAGGAAATCCCTAAGCCTCTTTTTTGATTCAGAAAATTCCTGGCTTTCCCAGTGAAAATGCTCCCTTAAAGTATGTAAGGTTTCCCCAAAAGAAAAATCCTCAGGAGGGGAAGCAAAGGGAATAGAATCCTCTGCATCAGAATCCTCATAAGTAGTTAAGGACAAATACAGGTCATCAGAATAGTCAGAACAGAATCCTGATCAGATGATTCATAATCCAGCTCAGCCCTAGGCCTCTTAAAGGGTGGGGGTTGACTACCCCTGATTAGAGTTATTAGATCTTCAGCCATTTTTATCATTTGTTTTTAGTAATAGGGGCCTGAGCACGTGGCCTGGGCGTCGGTTTTGTAAACATAGATCGAAATTTAGGCCTTAGTAATGAAGGAGGCGTCAATTTAATATGCAAGTCCATAGGCCTGAATACACCCTCAGAAGCCGGTGCCTGCACAGCGGCTCCGGACCCATCCAAGGTAGAGACATCCACAGGTTCCATTGTTGAAGTATCTCGTGGCATACCAGACTCCCAATGGGTCTCAGTAGAGGCCTGCGAATCAGAAGTAGCGGGTATCGGGGGCTGCGAAAGTGCCCGAGTACCAGCAAACTGGCTTAGGAGAAGCGCCGTCAGCAGTTTTGGACCTCGGCGGCCTGTCTCTGTCTTTATCTTTGCATTTCTTTCAGAATCCCGGTAGTCGGATGGCTAACCGACATTTCTGGATAATTAAAATGAGAACCAAAATATTTAGAAACAAAAATATACTGACAACGGATAGTGCGCTGATTAAATAAAGCACAAAACTGACAGCAAGGTACGTCGTGGTCAGGGCCTAGGCAAGGAATACAGTACGAATGAAAATCTTTATGAGGTATTTGCTTTCTGCAAGTAATGAAATTATTAACTTTTACTGACATCAGTAAGGAGCAAGAAAAAGTTTCCCCAACGGGGTACTTTGCTTTAAGTTGAAGACTTCGGTTCTGAAACTCAAATGAAAATTTCAGGAGTTGGCCGACCGGCACTTGCGAACTGCTTCTGCTTCAGGCACCGTATAGCAAGAAAGACTGATGTAATGGCGTTGGCTGCATGTTTTATACCCCTGACGACCTGACATCATGGAAGAAGGGACAGCAACCGATGCAGGACCCAAGATTTTGTTAATCAGGCCATTTGAGGGCAACCTGCAAGCAGATTACCCCAAATGTAATGACTGCAACAGTGAAACACAAAGAACATCGAGGCAGGATTTGAATGAGCTGTGTAATGGTTGACTGACAATGACTAGATATATTAAAAATGATGTATAATGTTTGTACCTACAGTTGTGTTGTCATGGTTTGTAATGTATAACGTTTGCAAATGAGATTGTGTCACTATGGCTTATTTTCATTTATATATAAATGTAAGATTGCCTATGTCATACATGATAATTTAATAAAGATGTTTCTTGTTTTTCCAAAAAATTGGAATTACAACTATATAAATTCATATTTCAATGTACTATGGTAGTATGCAAACAGTGGCACACTACTTTAGAGTGCAAAATACTGCCTATGATGATGCTTCTATGTAAGCTATATTCTGCCTTGTTGATAAAGTGCAATTATGTGCCTGACTGAATACAACTCTATATTTACTACACGTTTGTCATTTTCTTAACGGCCTGTGTCATGGCTGAAGAGCTCTCGGTTAGAAATTTTATTTTTAATTATTTTATTTTACATTTGTTGACAGGGTTAGTCCGACCGAGCCTAGTGGCTCATTTTCAGTGGAGACCCGGGGAAAAAAGCTCCACAATACAATACAATTTAATGGTAAATCAGAAAATAGGAATTAGATACAAGTAAAAAAACTAGCATGCACCAGCTACATACAAAAATGACTAAAGATTTTACAATGTTAGTTGGTAATGAGGATATATATACATAGGTAGTAGAATATTTATGCATTCAAAATTTATACGATAATATTTTATATATAAGATAATGATTTATATATATATATATATATATATATATATATATATAAAATATCATATAAATTTTGTATGCATAAATATTAATGATTTAACCCGCGGTGGTGGTGCTGCGGTAGTGTTGTCGCCTCACAATAAGACGCTGTCTGGTTTGATTCTCAGCTAGAGCGTCTTCTGCGTGGAGACATGCGTGAATGGGAGTACCTTCGTTGAAGGTTGTGCGTCAGGGCTGGTAACTCGGCACGTAAAACTCAAATACCAATCATTAGCGGACCGGAGTTCGGCTGTGGTGACCCCTAACCGGGAAAAGCCAAAAGACACAATCACAATAAGATAATGAATTAATAAAATGGTTATAACATCAAACCAAAGTTCTCATATTGGGTCCTTATTCTTTGGAGATCATCTGCAAGGAGTTTAACAGACAAAATAACCAATCTCTTATGTGTGACAAAACACAGCAATGTCATGAGGAGGATATACATTCACGAAGAACAGAAAGCTTTGCAAGTCAGACTAGAAGAGAAGATGTCTACTTTTCAACAAACACTAAGGGCAACAGTGATCCTTATAACTTACACTCATTTTTCAAAGATAAGAAAAAAGAAAAGACAAGTATGTTTAGAAGAATCTGTATGTCGGTGAAAAAAATGATAATGAACTGCATGTTACATTATTGAAAAGATGCAATGTAATTAAACCTGAAAATGCTTTACGAACAACAAAACAGGAGGGCAAAGTTTGACTGTTAAGAAATGGAGAGAATAACCAAAATGCTGAATTTAAACTAGACATGGATGAGCCTGCAACAATTAAAATATTTTTGAAGCATTGGGGTTAATATACACAGAAATAGTTGTGCTCACATTAACATATTTGGACACTACATAAATTCAATGGGTTAAAAGCTATCGACTTGATAAGCTATTGACTTAATGAAGTAAATTCTTGTAATACTGTGTCCTGTTTGGCATAAGAAGCTATGAATATTAATTATTTGCGCAAAAGGAAAGACAGGACATGCTTGTTTACACATTCAGGAATAATCACTATGCCACCAAGACATCTTGAATAGTGTATACAGCCATAACAACAACATCCTACATAACTATGCTGACTTACAGGCTTAACAAGTTTACCAAAAGAATATCACATACAAAATAAACTGATATTAAACCAGTAATACATGTTCCAGGTATATTTCAGGGATTCTAGAAAATATGGTAAACAAGTTCTGGTGGAACATGAGAGTAAACTCTTGAAAGGCATATTCAGATAGTCTTTGCACAAGGCATCTCTGAGATGGATGATGATATTTAATATACAAATTAAGGATCTGAGGTGAAACAGACTAAATATGGGATGACACAGCAGAAGAGCAGAGCAAAATATACTTATTAGAACAGCAATGAAGACATGATGGAAGAAGAATATGGAAATTATTTGGGTAATACGTCAGATGCTAATGAGAGAAGAAAAATTGAAAGAATTCTAGTGATGTATTGACACAAACGTACAAATTCAGCTGCTCTAAGATACAACGAAAGAATGACCTGAGTCATCAAAGAATGGAGTTCATTCTTAATATTATTTCAGGTAAGAGATAAACTGTGTCCAGGGCCTGATCATCAGGGCTGACAATATCAAAGTTCCAAATTCAGTGGGAAGACAAATGCTTAAGAGGAGACATGAATCACATTTAAGAAAAAGTAAAGTGCAAGCAAATGTAAGAGATAAAAATGTACTGTCAGGAAAGTTGATTCAAACAGAATTAGTAGTTCTGAGTTATGCCATATAAAATTCACACCACAAAGAAAGAGATGCCAGAGCACCCAGTTACATAAGGCCTGCAGCAGACTGTGCTCAAATCTGTTACATTAAAAAGAGCTAGGCATGAATTTTATGTGTGTAGATTATTCCAAGTTCACTGCGGTGGTGGTGCTGCAGTAGCAGTAGCGTTGTCGCCTCAGTTAGACGTTGCCCGTTCGATTCTCAGTTAAAGCGTCTTCTGTGTGGCGACATGCGTGAATGGGCGTTCCTTCGTTGAAGGTTGTGCGTTAGGCCCAGCAAGCCAGCACGTAAAAATCTACTGCCAATCATTAACGGACCGGAGTTCCGCTGTGGCGACCCCCTAACCGGGAAAAGCCGAAAGACAACAAAAATTCCAAGTTCCCTGAAAGAAAATCAAATTGATAAAGTGCAAGAAAGACTAGTGCATTAAATTCAATATTTTTGAGACAGGAGATAACCTGTTATCATATCTGACAATAGACTCAAATACAAAAAAAATCAGAATTTCTAAAGTTGCTCACCTTAGTGGAAATTTGCATATATAGTGGCCAGTCTATACTATCCACAGTCAAACTAGTACGTGGAGACAATTAACGAAGAAATTCTCAAGAAAACAATGTAGTAAACACTTTGCAGTCTCCCAGTTTTGAGATAAAGAAATACTCCTAATGCAGGGACTATATCTTTTCACCACCTCAGTTATTATCAGGCAGGAGACTGAAACAAACTGTGAACTTTAACTATGTAGCTAACTGCTGAAAATCAACAAAAGTAAAGAAAATGCAGGAATATAAACAACAGGGTCAGAAATATGGCACAAAAGAAACTGAAGACTTCTAGAGTTATGCGAGAAAAGGAAAGAATATAAAAACAATGGTAATGTTTGCAATCTGAAGCAGATATATTTGGTCAAGCAAATGGATCAAGGCCCTCTGTTACTTGTGGGGAAGATGGAAAACTGTACAGGAGGAAAATCCATCCTCAACATGCGACAAATATGTTTAATTTCAAGGAAGAACTTCAGCCAAAAGTGTCACAACTAGTACTGTCTTAAGAAAATAGGCAGCATGAGAATCAAAAGATATAGACAGAAGCTCCTAAAATTACAACTCTAAGAAAAGCTGTAGCACAGCAAGACTTGCCTCAAAAGGAGGATATGTCCAGACCTTATTAAACATTCTGCATCTGGAAAATAACTTAAGAAACTATGCAGATAGGTTCATAGGTGTGTACTAGGCTAATGGCCCTGGAGCCTTCACAAACCTAGCCCATAGGATTACCCTGACATCGTGCACCAGACCTTGGTTCCTGGGTGCCTCTGCCGAGTACAGCCATTGGAGTTGATCCCCGAGGTGAAGACATATGGATAATGTGAATTGAAAAGTTACATTTTACTCAGTGTCATCTGAATTTGTTGAGAATGATCTTGTCTGATACAGAAGTTAATATGCCTGTTATTTCTAAAATGCTTAGTCTAAAATAATGGATGTTGTCTAACACAAAGTACATAAAATAAGTACATTTAATATATACAGAAAGCAGGATTTAGTATATCAGGAACATGCTAATGCCTAGCTAAAGGAAGATATACATCCTGTAACACATGTTCTAGAAGCATTCTGAGTAAATACTCAACGGTATATAGTAAAACATTTTTATAGTATTTTGTGTTATGAGGAACTCTAACACATATTCAAATATTACATGTGGGGGGTGTCGAGTCCCACGAAAAGCCTCCGTTCCAAGTGTCCTACATCTGCAACTGGGTGACCTGAGGGGCTGCAACCTGAGGTCAGGCTAGACAGTCCTATGCCAATGCTAGTCAGTCTGGAGATGGACGGACCAAACACCCTAGTATGCCCCATATCCAAGGTGGGAGCCAGATGCACATCACTCCTCGACTATAATATTTCAGCATTTTAGAACAAGTTACTAAAATGGGGATAATCGCTGCCCCTGTGAAGTTCAGAAGATCATAAACATTGTGAATTTGTCTACTTGAGGATTAGGCCACAACTAGTCCTCTGAACTAATTCCTCATTAAAGAGGCTCTAACCTTCCCATTGGATCATGGGAGGGATCCTGCTACCAGTCCCACAATTAATTCTCTTCCACCTTGTGCTGCAAAATTCAAATAAGTTTCCCAATATCAAAGTTACAAGGAAAAGGATGTGTGTGCAAGAGCTTTCACTAGTGCCAAAAAAGGAACAGCAGATCAGTGAGGCTAGCAAAAAAAAAAATGATAGGCAAGGGAGAATGAGCACACTTACACAGCAAATATGTTACATTAAGGAATGCATTATGACAAGCTCATTGAAATTCCTTAGGATTTGAACTTTCAACCAATCACAATTTGATGACTTCTTATTACAACAGTGACCACGATAAAAGGACTCTAGAATTTCCTCAGTGTTAGGTCAGTGTTTTCAAAGCAAAAGATGTAAAGTAGTATAAGAGAGTAGCAGCAGCAGTATGAACCCACCATAATACTGTGGTCATTTTGTAGAAAACTGTGCAGACAGGAAAATGATACTAAAGAACAGGCAAAACGTCTTGATGTGCAGAAGATATTGTCAACTGACTTTAAAAAAAATAAATAAGGTGATGTAGAGTAGCACTGCTTTTATGCATGGTATACACTATTTACTGTTTGAGAATATGTCATGCAAAAGAAGTTAAACTTTGTGCAAGGAGCCTGGGGAATGCTTGAACATTTTGCAAATTGGTTGATCAAAAGCCCAGATGTAAAAGTGCTAAAATATTTCTCTCTAAATAAATACACTGTCACAGTAATTGAATAGTTAGATTTGACCATATGTTGGACAAAACGTACTCCAAGCAATATTTTTTTATAACCACAAGATGTTACTTTAAGACTTGCTTTTCTGAACTTAAACAAAATAAACTGATTATGCATACAGCATGGGATATTTATTAACAAGACAAGTATAATTATGTATACAAGTTAGGCTTTATAAATGTCAGAAATAAACCATGTTATTTACTTGGTACAAATGTGAATTCTAGGGTTTGATAGCTTTCCAAAGATTCCTTTGGTACAACTTTCCTTCTTGAACATTTCAAAAACAAAAACCACAAAGGCAATTATTATAAATAAGGACTTTTTCCATAAAAAATAAAGCAGCACTTACTTTAAATTGCAAGAATATTCTACATTTTTACAAGATCTTTCCTTTACATTTTAATTGATGTACTTACAAAAAAAATAATTCATACACAGAGAAAATTAAATATATATATTTATATTTTTTTACAACAGTTAAGCATTGCCTGCTTTCTAACAAACAAATGAATTCAGAGCAATTGGCACAAAACAATTTCATTTTAAAAAGTTACTGCAGATGTCAAAGACAGGGTAATTTAAATTATAGGCACTAGCTTTGTATGAACATGCCCCACATATCCATCAGCAAAGATCAGAATTTTAACCACAGAGAGATATCTGAGATCCGAACGCGTAAAAATGTCAATCCACAAATTTATTATACCAACTAAAAGGAATAGAGCTGGCACACCCTATTATAACACTCAAAACCTGACATCTGTAAAATATGCAAAAGGCAACTACCAGTGGCTTGGCTCACAATAATGTCAGAAGATGTCTTTAGGGATCCAACAAACATGAAGCACTGAAAAAAATACTTTGGTGTTTAAATGAAAACTCAGTATAAAACTTCTTATTCCAGAAAGTATTACCCCTTATCCACATATTTTAAGGGAAAAATCATTCATACTGCTGACACTTTTTGCTGCTGTACACTCTGAAAATTGAGGATAATGGCACACATATAGAAGCTCTACTTAGTGTAAAGATGGAGTCCAGGATATATCACAGTAGCTTTACAGTAAACAAAGTCATCACCTCAATCTTCTACCATGTATCTGGTTCTAAGACTGTACAAAAATAGCAGTATAAGAAGATGCTTCATGTAGCAATGATCAAAGGGTAAGACTTCTGAGGTGGGAGCTTATACAGTTATGCAGCTTTCATTTAAAAACTCTCAATACTTTACAGGAACCAATGCCACTTTTACAGAAGCTGATACTTTCACTGACTAAAACTTAACTGTACTTTTTCAAAATATGGAGGTGCTAAACCATACAACCGTCTACAACAGATTACAATACACGTTACTTTCCTTAAAACTGCACATGGCATTTCCTTTAAGTCTTATACACTACACATTTGATTCTCAGCTTCCTTTACTTTTTCTTCATTCTAATGTCCATACTTTTGAAAGCAAAAGAAAAACCTAAATGATTTAATGCATATACATTAACATTTAGTCAATGGCCATATATTCCAATAAAACCTATATTTTTCTGTCAATAAATACACCCTGCCACTTAAATGCCAGAAATACTGGCTACCTACAGAATTACAAGGTATTTAAAAATGGAACAGGTAAGTGTTTTTTTTTTAACTGTGCACTCATATACAATAAAGCACTGCCAACATAAGAAATGCAATTCCACATCCAAATCTGTGTGCTATCAGGGAGGACACACAGACGTAATTTAGAAATTATTACACTGTAAACTGAGGACATGAAACATGAGCGCGCTTCAGATTTATAGAACCCTTCTGCCTTACCCAAGTAACAAACATTAAAATGAGAATGCTGAACCTGCTCTGTAAAAGCAACTGTTTGGCCTTCTCACTGTTAAAAGCAGTACCAGTAACACTAAATAGTTTACAAAACAAAAAAAAAGTTTGCAGATAACTCTTGTTTGTGACATACATGTGTGGAAATGATTGTGTCCACAAACAGTGTTTAAAGCTGGTAACAATTAAGGCCAAATAATACTTTAAAAGTTTAAACAATTTGTTGAAGTGAACAACACAGAACATATTTAAGTAGTGATGGTACATGAGGCACTGAATGCTACAAAATAGGAACCACCCTATTGGCTTAAATCATAAAGCAAACAATGTAATAAACATAACTAGCTTGGTGCTGTGTTACCATAGTGCATAGTTTTCTCCTTATCCTCAGACACGGAAAGATGGCACTGTTCTGTAAAGTTGTGTGCTTGACCAGAAGAGAGGAAGAACATATTTTCATGAATTTCATAAAAGAAACCTGCCATAAAAATGTCTTCCAAGAGTAAAGAAAGGGAAAAAAAGAGAATGTACAAAGTGAAGCCCCCCCACAAAAATGCATAAAAACTATTACACTACACTCAGCCCTTTGGCAATCAAACCGTATAAATAAAACAAATGTAAGTATACCCAAAACTGATATGTAAATGCAACAGTAATGGAGCATGTGACTTCAGCAAGTGTACTTCCCAGTTTTCTGTCATCAAAGACCAAGTGATGGATTTCACTTGGTTTCAAGATTCTGTAAACAGTATTTCCAATCATATCTGAAGAACCTACAGCAGAACACTTAACAAAAATCCCTAGTACCATTCAGTAAATAAAGTTGTTTGCTTGCTTCTACTTGTACTTTATACAGCCTCTCAGCAGATACTCTCTACTCAATACTCAGGACAGACATGAAGACCATTCTATTTTCCATTTTACTTGCTGTTATTCACACATTTTTCTTTGGCATCCACTGGGATTCTCCCAGACAATGGCCTCTCTGAAACAGCAGATTAGAGTTGAATTTTTTTTTGTGACCAGTAAATAATTACAGCAATGTAAAAGAAATGATTGTATGAATGTTTTTAAAGTGCTGCTTTATCATCTCTGCCTTATTGTGCTGATTTCTAGCAGAGACCTGGGGATTTCCAACCCCCTCCAATGTCACTTCAGAACAGTCTGCAAAAGTCTTTTTTTCAAGGTGTGTAGCGTTGACAGTGCATTTTTTTCCTAGCTGTAGCTCAGTAGCAGCCATCCTTCCAACTTTCTTCTCTCATCTCCCCATAAACCTTAGGAGCAGGCAATGACCTTAAAATAAATAAAAATACATAAAAAAATAAAGCTTTGTTTCAAATGTGTGTGATATTTACACACACAACATTCAATGTTTGCCTCAGTAGGTCATGTACGAAAGACAGAAGTAAATGAAAACATACAAGGATGTGGCTTGTGTATTGAAAGCTGCACAGTAAAACAAGTTGTAAAGCATGAGGTTACAGACTACTGTTAATTCAGACCTTCAAGGGTAAACAACTGCAGCTGAAATTTCTTCACTTTAGATAAAACTAAACTACTATTCTTTAGTTTATAAAGTACAATTATGGCAAGACTTACCATAACAGTAGCTTCATGAAGATTATGTTACTCAATATCGCCTACATGACTAGGTGTTTAGGTACTATTACTTAAATACCTCTGCATGTTCATTACAAAATGGTCCCACTACCATGGTTCATCAGTGCTCCTAATCTGCATCTGTCCAAGTGTATTAAATATGGGTTGCTCCATTTCCTACTCAACCCATGTACAATACTAATGTTTAAGTCTCTCTATTCAGAGCAAACTGACTGAAGTGTTCATTGAGGAAAAATGAACATGGTATGTGCACATTAAGCCACAGAAGAACAGGGAGAATGATGTCTACGTTCTTAGAGACAATGGGTGGAATTCATGACAAATACAACTGAGTCACTCAAAGCACAAGCCCATTACATCTTATTCCATGACGTAAACTGGATGGCATGATCTGACTTTATGTTCACAGATGTCACAATGCCCTCTGCATTGCAATAAGGGGATAAGGAAAATCCTTCTTACTGCAAAACCACAAACAGTACAGCAGAGCAGAATGAAAATGAGCATCGTGTTAAACTGTACAAACTGTATGCCAGATTAAAAAAACATGGGCGGCGTAATGCTGTAGAGGACTATGTCACAGCTTTATACCATACAGGTTGGTGCGCTCCATCTATAAACAGTAGCATGAACTTCCTAAATGACAAATTATTTTGCAAAGGTGGACCATGGCATCATCTCCTATCATTTTAACTTCTGCCATTTTCCTATTCTAGTGTTATATCAGGGTTACAGTATCACAGCACTAGGTCATACCACACCAAACCATGCTGCATAAAAGCAAACAATGACAAGACCCCCCCCCCCAAAAAATGCAAAAAAAAATATATATATATATTTTTTTCTGCTATTTGGAAGCCTCGAGTACCCTCCATAATTTACCATCTGCCATATCTTAATATCTGTTCTCAATCTCCATAGACTGGGATTTTCCAGTAAGATGCCATCTCATGGAAAGGGAGTTTTCCTCGGCACATACTGATGTCAATGTGGCTTGTGTGCATGTGTTGCAATGCACACAACTTCTGCTGCACGTAATCTACTTATACTTCTCGTTCACTTTTGCCTGTTAGACTTCCAAGTCTTCAACAGTTGTAATTAAGCAGGAATCCCAAAGACCCTCTCCTGGGATGGAAAAGTCAGCATTCAATCCCCTCATTCAAAACTGCCAGCTGGCTTTTCCAGTGTCCAAGTCCATTACTTGAATCTAGGTATGCATTCATCTGTGTCATCGAGCTGTCACATGCAATCAAACTAGATAAAGACTCAAGAATCACATCTGCAGTGCATGATTAGGTGTAACTTAGAACATCAGAATTTCAAATGAATGGGGCAAATGGGGGTTATACCAAATCTTCCATTATGCCACAATGCTCCATAAACAGCAACTAAGCCTTTATTTTGTCTGTATTGCTATACAGGGAGCAAAGTAGTATCCGTAATCAGTGAATGCAGAAAAAAGCCAATAGGACAAATTACCACTGAACAGCCATTGATTCCATCAATACGTTTTCTATAATATTGCAGACAAGCACCATTTCACTGGATCTGACCGACCAGCACTTGCGAACAGCTTCTGCTTCGGGCACCGTGCGGAAAGAAAGACTGAGGAAAATGGCATCGGCTGATGCTTTTGTACCCCAGACGCTCTGACATCGGGGAAAGTGCGACATCAGCCGAGGCCAGACCCAGACTTTGGAATCCGGCCGACCGAAGGGCTGCCTGAGGCAGGACAACCCATATATTATGACTGCAGATGCATCCTTGAAGGACATCTGAGTTGTGCAAAACAAGGGAAATGAGAAAATATGTCAGGCCAGTGAAGATCCTACAAAACTGACAGAACCTTGAGCTTCAGTAACAACTCTGGCTGCAAAATTCTGTACTTATAGCAGGTGTTCAATGTCTAATCAGTAAAGGTGACTGCTATAGCCCAATGTTAATGAGAACAGTGTATGAAAAAAAAAAGCCCAAAGATCCTCTGAAGAGGGGAAGGCCTCTAACCATAAAGACCACAACCTGCTGAGGTTCACACAAAAGACCTATTTAAATTAATACACAACAAGCAAGAGAGACACGCAAGACTATCCGGTACAGACACCGCAGTTCTGATGGGCAGCTATTTGACATTCTTACCACACACAGTATTTGTAAACAGCTGAGCTAACTCGAATTTTTAAATTTAAGAATGCAAGACCAAGAGTGGTTATGTTTTCATTTCACACAATTACAAGCAGCAATAAAGAATGGGCATGCTCTGTATGATCTCAATTTATGAAGAAACATAAGAGTTGAAAATGCCCCCCAGACAATTAATGAGGCCAATGCCTTTTTCCATCTCATTTAAACTACTTTAACCTAAAACCACTGAGTCAGTATAGACATTAAACACAGGAGAATCCAGGGAGATCTCACCCTGCTTTTTATGGCCTTTTAGGATGAAAGTCTTTTTCAGGGATATGAGTTCATCACTCCCAACATAAACTAAAGTAATGAAATTTGAGACCACAAATGTGAATCTGTAAATCAAATCTCATCTGACAATGGTTCACTGTCAGATGTGTATATATCTGGAAGCAATATTTTCACTAAGTATTCAAGCAGTGAAAAACATGCTGGATGAAGAAATGGGAGAAAGAAAAAGTATCTACAGCAGGCATGTGGCTTAATTAGCTCTTCGGCTGAAATTATATCCTATATTGGTGATTTTCTGAGATGGAAAAATAAAAAGGCAGTGGCTTTTGAAGAGTGGGGTGACTGTGGTATTTGCACCAGATATTAACTTACAGGGGTCATAAAACATAAGATAGTTTGAGAGTTTTGAACGTTGCTTTAACTATGAAACTTTTTTTTAACATGGCTTTTCTTAGCTGGAATGAGATTTGGTTGGCATTGTTCCTTCCAAATAAGGTTGTCCTTACAAACATCTTAAATGTCTGTACAGCTAAATACAGCTACTGAAAGGAGAGGTACAGTTGTACACGATCAACACAACATAAATGCCAAAGGTATATTCCTTTGAAAGACATTTCTTAATGAAAGCAAAAAAAGAATAAATAAAAGTGAAGACAAACTTGAGCCATGTTGCACTCTGCAGCTCGAGTGTGGGAGCTGGAAGAAGTCAAATCAGAAGTCAGCCTCTGACTGCACTGCAAGAGGTATGAGGCTGTAGAATTTAAATCACAGTGGGTCCGAAGCTGTTCAGTTAGGACCCCATGAAAATAGTACCAAATACCGAAGGGAGACAAAGAAAACTAAGTTCAAATAACATCTCAGATCTCTCCCCATAAGGCAATCCTTTACCACCTGAATGAGGGCAGCTTTAGGTTATGATTATGGATAGAGTTTTTAAATGAAATTGTGCTTTCCAGGAAAAGTAGTAATAGTTCTTGTAGCAAATAACTGTACCACTTTTGGTTGACTGTACCATTTCAACAGCAGTACAGGACTTTGGTTTTACTTCACCTAGAGCTGTGATCTATAAACACATACATTACTCCCCCAATAAGTAGTAGTACCAGATAAAACCAGTCGGAAAGTAGTCCTTGAAAAATGAAGGGATCAGCAGGCTAATTAAAAAAAAAAAATCAGCAAAAGCACAAGTCAATTAAAAAAATACGAAAGAAGCAAAAGTTTCTCAGGGATGAAGGGAAAGTACAACTATGAGGTATTCATTGTAACAGAGAGAATCTTGCAGATAACAGGTGGGCTTTGTTCCTCTGCTAACAAAGGGACACTTTTCCATCCATTGTACAACTTTTGTACTGGAAAACATTGTGCAAGAACACGAATGTGTTCATATACCACTATACAAAAAAAATTATGAAACTTCCTTTAATATTTCAGATTTTCAAGCAAGAATATTTAAACAATGCTCTGAATGGAAGGTGTGTTCTAATTAAAAAGAGATCAAACTCCTCAGTCTCCCTGACAGAGTATGCCAAAGTACTAAAAAGGATTCTGCATTCATCACTCAAACCCTCTAGTCCAGATAAAGCTATGCAGATTCAGTGCTAGCCGAGGAACAGCCGATAAACTCTCCCTCTCTGCACAGTTGGACAGGTCATGATAATTCATCTATGCAGCACATGTTTTTGGATTTCGAGAAAGTCTATGACTGTGTAACTACCTCTTGTGGGAAGAGTTACAAAATTATCCCATGTGGCTGCTTGCCATGCATCCACTGAATTAAAAGAATGACAGATGTGTTCACATTCTAATCAAACAGCTTCAAGTTGGGCACAGTATTCTACCAAGGTGACATATTTCCCGCCTGTGATTTTACTGGGCAAGATTATGAAGGTGAAGCCAAAGTCTGGAGAATTTCCAGGAAATTATATTTTTGGTCTGTGGCTGCAAATGACTGGGTCACGTTTTTATCAAGTGACTGATAGAATTGCTCTTGCATGCAGGCTGTGTCAAGTGTGAAGCAGCTGGGGTGATTACCACCATCTTTATCAACCTCCTTTCCCCCATTGTTTTATATGGGGGGTCAGAGCAGTCATGTCAACAGCGGACACCTTTCTTGATTCAGAACCACTCTCTCACCATCAAAGCCCATGACAGACTGTCATACATCATCTCTCATACAATCCCACTGGACATGCTCACCTTTTTTGCCTTATTACTGCATCTCCCCAATACCTACTTTACCAAATCATTTGCTTTCCTGTTTGTGTTACTGACGCACTACAGTCTGTTGTCCCTGACTTTCACTTTGATTCTAGCTGTAACTTCCTCATTCAGACTTCCCTCACTCTCAATCACACCTTCCAGTTATTTGAAGCTGTTACTTATTCTGCTGTATTTCCTTCTGAGTTTTCATTTACTTCTCGTGCTACCATGACCGCTGTGTTGCCTGTACTCAGTTTATTTCATGTGCATTCAGTTTTGTATTCCAGTCCTTTATCATTTGCTGAAGCTCCTCTTCAGAGTCTGCTTGCCTGTAATGCTGCATCACCTGCATACCATTACCTGTCCCCTCTGACCTGCTGTAGTCCAAAGCTAGTATGAACAAGAGTGGGCTTAGAGCTGAACCCTGATACACAGCCATCTCACGAGAAACTTTAGAGTCCAAACAGTGCTTGTAGTTGTGTTACTGGGCCCTTGTACACAGCCTGCTCCAATTCTACCAATGCTTACAAGATGAACATCAGCATCTCTAAAAAAGCACTGCTTCTCTTCCAGAAAAGACTGAGATCCTCTAGCCACCTGAGGTGTAGCTGCTTAAATATCTTGAGCTCTTGTTCTTGAATCAAGAGGTACACAGGATCAGAATATAGATCAGCAAATGTGTGCATCAGCAGAAGCACTGAAGGCATACTACTGGACTGTGGTGAAGTAAGGACAGAGTCACAGGATAAAGCTAATTTACTAGTCAATCTAACAGCATCGTCACCTATGGTTATAGGCTCTGGATAGTGACTGAAAGGATGAGACTGGAGATGCAAATGGTAGAATGAGGCCCCTTTGTAAGAGCAGCTGGGCTCACTCTGCATGACAATGAAGAACTGTACAATCAGTGAAGATCTTGAATCACAAGCATTGTTCTTCTGTGCTGAGGAGTCAGCTAAGGAGGTTTAGGCACGTTTTGAGGATGGCTCCTGGGGACTCGCATAGGTTATTTATTGGACAAAGTCCTCTAGTAGAAGGCTAGGACAGACCCATGACATGTAGAAGGGCTTACACCTAACAGACTGCTACTAGAAGCTGAATCTTGTTTTTCTTTTTTCTTTTGGTGTTCTTGATTTGTGATAAAGTACAGTTTTGTACCTACCATAAATGTAGATGTCCGAGAGGAATGCATCTGCAGTCTTAACAAATGGGTTGTCCTGTCGCCAGGCAGCCCTTCGGTCGGCCGGATTCCAAAGTCTGGGTCTGGCTTCGGCTGGTGTCGCACTTCACCCGACGTCATTGCGGCAGTTATTCGGGTATAAAGGCATCAGCCGACGCCATTTTCCTCAGTGTTTCTTGCCCCAGATGCCAGGTGCCCTCTTTGTTGGCTAAATTTGGATAAATGCCAAAGTTTCCAAATAGTAGAGAACAAACACACAAAATAAACATGTATGTACATATATACAAACAAATACACCATAATAGATCCCCCCCAAGCTAGCTTAAGATTGGTAAGTACCCTAGGAGTACCTCAGAGGGGAAGGAGGGAGGGTAATCCTGACTGCAGATGCATTCCTCTCGGACATCTACATTTATGGTAGGTACAAAACTGTACTATGTCCTTCAAGGATGCATCTGCAGTCTTAACAAATGGGTAGAATACCATAGCTAAACTAGGGGAGGAGGAAATGAGAAAAGATTATGGTGTAGTCAGGATCCCTTGCAAAACAGCAGTGGCAAAACCAGCACGGGATCTAGAGTATAGAGGTAAATTATAATGCTTGGCAAATGTATGCACGGAGGTCCAAGTAGCAGCCTCTATAATGTCCTTGGTAGCCACTCCTTGTAAGAAAGCTGTGGTAGTGGCTGTGGCCCTTGTGGAGTGAGGCCTGATGTTCTCTGGAGTTTTCTTTCCATGGTAGGAGTAACAAAATCTAATGCAATTTCCTATCCATTTGGAGATTGTTTGTTTAGAAATTGGTTTTCCTTCCTTTCCTGTTGCATAAGCTACTAGAAGCTGGTCAGTTTTTCTATTGTTTTTTGTCCTGTCCAGGTAGTAGCGTAATTGTCTGTGTACATCCAAGGTATGCAAGAGCTTTTCTCCCCTGTTCTGTGGATTGGGGAAGAATGTAGGAAGGTGGATAGCCTGATTTAAAGAGACTCTGGATACCACCTTAGGCATGAATGTAGGATTTGTTCTCAAGGGGACACTATCTTGATGGAAGATAAGGAAGGGTTGTACTGCCATTGATGCCTGTAGTTCAGAGACCCTTCTTGCTGAAGTTATTGCCAGCAGGAAAGCAGTCTTCCAGGTTAAGTATTGCATTTCTGCTGTAGCTGCTGGCTCGAAAGGAGGTAGAGTCAGCTTTTCTAGCACAAAGTTCAAGTCTCATGCTGGCAGTGGAGGTTTCCTGGGAGGTTTTACATTTTTAATTCCCCTGAGAAACTGTCTGAGCAGAGGATGCGAGAAGACAGGAGGATTCAAGCTGTATTCTGCTGAAATAGCTGATGCATGTATCTTGATGGAGGAATAGGACAGGCCTGAATGGAAGAGCTCCGCCAAGTACTCCAGGATGTTGGCTATGTTTACCAGTGTCACATCTTGCCCCTTTGCAGTACTCCAGATGAGATATCTTTTCCATTTAGCTGCATCATTCTTTCTTGTTGAAGGTCTACGAGCCTCCAGGATTATGTCTTTAACCCTTTGGGATAAATCTGGATTAATTGTTGTTATGTAATGTTCCATGCAGTTAGTTGCAGAGTTTTTAGGTTTGGATGCAGTATGTTGTAGTTGTTCTGTGTCAGCAGTAATGGGATCAGGGGCAGTTTCCATATTTGTTCCCGGGACATGCTCCTCAGCAGTGGATACCAATGTTGTCTTGGCCAGTCTGGGGCTATCAGGATGATCCTCGGACGTTCCTCTTTGATCTTGAGAAGCACCTTGTGCATCAAAGGAAGTGGTGGGAATGCGTATGCTGTCAAGCTTTTCCAACTGAAGGATAGGGAGTCCACCTTCCAAGCAAGTGGGTGGTAAGTCCTTGTGCAGAATTTCTTCAACTGGTGATTGCATGGGGATGCAAACAAGTCTATTTGTGGTGATCCCCATTTTCTTGTGATGGTTTTGAAAATGTCCGGATGCAGCATCCATTCGTGGGCATCTGTTGTAGTTCTGCTTAATATGTCTGCTAGAATGTTTTCCTTCCCTGGTACATAAATTGCCTGTAACTGAATGTTGTAGCTCAGAGCCACATCCCATAGGTCCAGTGCCAGCCGGCATAGGGGGTATGAGTGTGTGCCTCCCTGTTTGTTGATGTACCACATAACTGTGGTGTTGTCTGTCCTTATCATCAACTGGCCTTCTTGGAGAAGAGGTCTGAATGCCTGGATTGCCAATTTTACTGCCATCATTTCCTTTAGATTTATGTGCAGATGCAGCTGGTCTTGGGACCATAGGCCTTGAATGCATTTGTCCATCATGTGTGCCCCCCAACCGAGGTCTGAGGCATCTGTCGTGATAGTCTGTCTTGGTTGACTTTTGCAGAAGGGCAGTCCTGTGTTTGATTGACAGGCCTGAGCCCACCATAAGAACTCTTGTTTCAGGCATGGGATTATTGGAATTTTGGTTTCTAGGCTGTGCTTGTGCTGAGACCACAAATTTTTTAGGTACCACTGTAGCTTTCTCATATGAAGCCTGGCATGAGGGACCAGAATTATGCAGGATGCAATGAAGCCTAGAGCTTGTAGCACTTTTCTTGCAGTTAGATGGCTGTGCTTTGTTAATGCCAAGAAGTAGAGAGGAAGTTGCTCTTTCTTTTCTGCAGTTAGGAATGCCATTTGTTTTGATGTGTCCAGTTCTGCACCCAGAAAGGTTATTATTTGGGATGGAATCAGCCTTGACTTTTTTGTATTGACTGTATATCCCAGGGCTTGTAGCAGGTAGATGACTCTCTGTAAGTCTTCTGTTAATTTGTTTTTGTTGTCCGCTTGTATCAGGCAGTCGTCCAGGTAGGGCTAGATTTGAATTCCCTGAAGTCTGCAATGAGCGATTACTGATGCCAGGCATTTCGTGAACACTCTGGGCGCAGTAGATAAGCCAAAGGGCAATGCTGAGAATTGATAATGCTCTGATCCTGCAAGAAATCTGAGGTATCTTCTGCAAATTGGTCTTATGGGGACGTGCAGGTATGCCTCCTTGAGATCTAGAGTTACCAGCCAAGACTCCTTGCCCAGCATGGGAAGAAGTTGCTGTAGGGTCAGCATTTTGAATTTTGGAACAATGAGGAATGTGTTTAAAGCGGACAGGTCTAGAATAGGCCTCCATTTGTTTTCTTTTCTTGGTACCAGGAAGAGCCTGGAGTAAAATCCCTTCCCTTGCTCCATAAATGGTACTTTTTCCACAGCTCGCATTCTTAGTAATTGGGATATTTGTTTGAGAGCTTCTGCCCTTTGAGAGGGTGGTAGGTTTGGCATTCCTCTCTTTCCGGGTAGTGTATGGAAATGGAACCTGTAACCTTTGTCTATAGTCTGCAAAATCCATTTTTCTCTTGTAATGCAGTGCCAGTTTTTTGAAAATAATGTTAGCTTTCCGCCTAAGGGTGCTTCCAGTTGTTCCCTGGTAGGCGGAGCCACCGCCAAGTCACTGTGATTGAGTTGTTGTAGTGGTGGTGGCTGTATCCATGCCTCGTTGGTTGTTACCTTGCCACTGGCGACCCCTGTAGGCACCCCTGGATTGGTTTCTGCCTCTAGAGCACCTATTCCTGCCTCTTTGTGCCTTAGAGGAGTCTGGAAAGGACCAATTCTTGGAGGGCCAGTTCCTGCTAAACCTTGGAGGTTGAACTTGTAGGAAATCTTTTACTGTTTGCACAGATTTTGCTTTCTCTTCCATCTTTTTTAGTACCTGCTGTGCGGGGGCACCAAATAAATTGACCTTGTCCATAGGTGCATCCAAAAACTTAGATTTGACATGGTCTGGTAATGCCTGTTCTTTCAACCATGCATGCCTCCTGATAACCATGCCAGTCATGGCTGATCTAAAGGAAGCCTCCAGTGCATCATAGCCACATTTTAAAGAATGGTTACTAACCTGCTGTATGTTATGTAACATTTCTTGAACATACTTTTTATCAATAGATTCTTCAGAGGACAGTTTTTTAGTCAACTGGTCAAGCATAAACTCTTGATATTGAATCATATGAAATTGGCAGTTCAAAGCTCTAGCTGACAAGGTAGCAGAGGTGTAAACTTTTTTACCCCATCTCTCTAAGGACCTGGATTCCCTTTCAGAGGGGAGGGGGTTTTTAGAAGAAGTAGCTGCTACAGCTTTAGGGCCCTGGGAGATGGTCTCTGGGTCTGCAAAAGGGGCCTTATATAAGTGGTGATGAGTGTCCGGGACCCTGTAGTACCTATCGGGCTTAGCAGGGGCCGGAGGTAAAGTATCAGGAGTAGTGCAGGCATCATTAAATGCATCATCAACAACAGATAGAACTGGAGGTATAGCTAAAGGCCTATGCTGTGGCAAGTGTAGAAAAGTCCTAAGCCTTTTTCTAGAGTCTGAGAAGTCTTGGCCCTGCCACTGAAATTGTTCCCTCATAGCATGCAAGGTTTCCCCAAAGGAAAATTCCTCAGGAGGAGAGGCTGAAGGGATGGACTCCTCAGCATCAGAGTCCTCGTAAGGAGAGTAAGAAGCCTCAGGAGGTTCTGTATGTTCTGAGTCATCAGAGGAATCATCTGTGGCTACTGGCTCAGGGGGCTCTGCTCTAGGCCTCTTTTCTGGAGGAGGGAGAGGCCCTGTCTGGATGAGGCTGGGATCCACGAATTAAAGAGATGAGATCCTCTGCCAAAGAAAGCATATGGGAGCTGGTGCTGGGCCTGTGAGAGGGGGGCTTGGCAGGCCCAGGTTTTGAAGCTTTGGCTGCTTTAGCCCTGGCAAAGGCCTTAATAGACATAGCTGGAGGAGGCCTAGCAGCTCCACGTGCAGGGGTAGAAATATCAAGGGGAATGGTGTCTGATAATTCCTGTGAAATCGCAACAGAAGGCTGGATTTCAGAAGCTGTTTCTACCAGGGTAGAAGAGGCCTCGGTAGAAGGCACGTTATCGGCAGAGGAAAGAACTGCTTGCTCGGTTTCGGCCGAAACCGAGACACTCGCGGGTTGCTTAACTGCGGTTTCGGCCGAAACCGCGGACCGCGAGTGTCGGTCCTCTTCTTTGCGCTTTTTGGTTATTTGCGCAGTCGGAGGATCCGACGGCATAATGTAGGCAAAATCGGAGCCGAAAATCTGTTCAGCAAAGTCCGAGCGACGTTTAAGCATCCGCCGGTTAAAAGAAGCACAGGCTAGACAAGCTGCTACGTCGTGGTCTGGGCCTAAACAATGTATGCAATAGGAGTGGAAATCTTTATGAGGTATTTGTTTCCCACAAGATAAACAGTTATTAACTTTCTCTGACATCGGCTGAGGCAAGAAAGAGTCCCCAACGGGGTACTTAGCTTTATAGAAGTCTTCGAAGTAGTATTCGGTAGTAGTATTCTCTGGATCTGACCGACCGGCACTTGCGAACAGCTTCTGCTTCGGGCGCCACGCGGCAAGAAAGACTGAGAAAAATGGCGTTGGCTGATGCCTTTATACCCGAATAACTGCCGCAATGACGTCGGGTGAAGTGCGACACCAGCCGAAGCCAGACCCAGACTTTGGAATCCGGCCGACCGAAGGGCTGCCTGACGACAGGACAACCCATTTGTTAAGACTGCAGATGCATCCTTGAAGGACATCTGCTGTTTTATAAGTTTAAGGACACTCCAAAGCAGGGTTTTCAGGAGTAATCAATCTAGTACTTTATCAGGCCTTCAGTTCTGCCATTCTCTTCATAAAGGATCAAACTTGACAGTTTAGTACAAGTGCCCTGCCATTTACCTCTTGCACAAAGTTGTCACTTTATAGGGATGGTAAGAGTTGCAGTACTAATTTTCTTACTTTCATACTGTCCCTTCAATTATACATAAAAACACCACTTCACTAGTCAAAAATTAGAGTACTTGCCAGTTTGCACATGTAGTCTTGGAACATCATTAACGCATTCTTGCCCTTCACATACAGACTTACTGAAAAACTTTGAAAAAATTGTTTCAGCTTAGCTCAGTTTCTAATAGGTTCATATATACTTACTAGGCAGTCTAGCTTTGTATTACCATGGCAGTTTTTAACCCTTGTAATTTGTATACTAATAACCCAGAGATGGGCTGAATAAGGTTCTGATGGAACATTTACATGTTTCCCCTATCCACGAGGGAGAGGGCTGCCAAACTGGAGATTTGTGGTTACCCATCATTCATTTGTCCAAATTATGGGTGAATTGGGTTAGCAAAATAGAAGTATTCTCTGTACTAGAAACCTATCCCCCCCACCAAATTCCATTTATTTTGCAAGAGACTGAAATCCCTTTGAGTGGTTATTTATCACACCACTGGACTTGTGTATGTGAAAGAACAGGGTCTGCTGTAGCTCTATACATGAAGCAGGGGTAATATGTCAGTAGCCTGTATGGTACTGAGAAGAGGGACAATGCTTTGAGATGGTCTGCATGGCTTTTACGACTAAGCCTTTTTTAAACAAGAAAGCATTCTGGTCATTCCAGGTGTGATGTTTTTGGAGAGGTACATACTGAAAGAGGCATTATACTCTATCATCCTGGTGATCTGGAGAGTACAGTGAACAATTACATTCCTAGATCTGGATGCAATACTTTTGGATACAATTTGCGAGATGAAAAAGGGCTTCCTCACAGCAGTGGATAGGTGATGAGCAAAAGACAGTTCTCTTCAAAGTTTCCTAGATCCCCAAATAGGAGGATCAATTTTTAGGTGTGTATTGTCAAGGTAATAGTTATAAGGGAAGTCACTCTTGCTGAAGGATATAATTTATACACTTCTTGGCTTTTAGTTTTAGTCCATGGTTTTGGCACCAACTATTTGTTTAGAACAGGCCCTCTTGCAGGATTCTTGGTGCCTTAAGGGGAGTTTATGGTGGCACCACATTTGCAGTTATCAGCCAAAGTTAATCAAGCACAAATCCTAGTGATTAAGCTTTGACCTCTGAGAAGTAAATGCAAAAGAAGCCCAAGGACTGAACCTTGGGGGGTACAACACTACTGACAGGTCTTTAGAAGGAGGTAGAGCTGCCCACCCTAACTTATGTAACAAGTTACATAAAGCTTGGAATTTACCTGGGAGAGTGTATTTATGAAACCAGAGTGTGGGATGGTGTAAGCCACCTTTGTGAGGTCTACACATTGTCCATTGCTTCAAAGATTTTTTTCAAAGTCAGATAAGTAGGTAGTACCTGTTCTTGATGAATCCAAACTGGGTTGGGTCAAGAGTCTGTAGATTACATATACCCTTATTTATTAATTCCATAATGACCCTTTCCACAGCCTTATAGATGTGACTGGTGAAGCTTATGGATCAAAATTGTATGTACTTGGATAACCTCAGCATAACGTCTTTAAGAAGTGATATTGTAGGTGGTTGCTAACAGAAAAAAAAATGCAGAGAATATATGCTTAGCCTAGGTCACACAGGCTGAAACAGACTTTTTTGAAACAATGTGACATATGAACAGCAAAAAGTACAGTTTTGTACCTACCATAAATGTAGATGTCCGATAGGTATGCATCTGCAGTCCTAACATATGGGTTGTCCTGCCTCAGGCAGCCCTTCGGTCGGCCGGATTCCAAAGTCTGGGTCTGGCCTCGGCTGATGTCGCACTTCACCCGACGTCATAGCTGCTGGGGTATAAAGGCATCAGCCGACGCCATTTTCCTCAGTGTTTCTTGCCCCAGATGCCAGGTGCCCTCTAGGAAGGCTAAATTTGGATAAATGCAAATAATTCCAAACAGTAGAAAGCAAAATATATATATATATATATATATATATATATATATATATATATATATACATACATATATACATACAAACAAATACACCACAATAGATTCCCCCAGCTAGCTAAAAGAGGGGTAAGTACCCTAGGAATACCACAGAGGGGAAGGAGGGTGGGTAATCCTGACTGCAGATGCATACCTATCGGACATCTACATTTATGGTAGGTACAAAACTGTACTATGTCCTTCAAGGATGCATCTGCAGTCCTAACATATGGGTAGAATACCATAGCCAAACTGGGGGAGGAGGCACTAAGATAAAGATGGTGTAGTTAAGATCCCTTGCAAAACAGCAGTTGCAAAACCTGCTTGGGATCTGGAGTATAAAGGAAGATTATAATGCTTGACAAATGTATGCACGGAGCTCCAAGTAGCAGCTTCTAAAATGTATTTGGTAGCCACTCCTCGTAGGAAAGCTGTAGTGGTGGCTGTAGCTCTTGTGGAGTGAGGCCTGATATTTTCAGTTGTCTTTCCATGAAAAGAGTAGCAAAATCTAATGCAATTTCCTATCCATTTTGAGATTGTCTGTTTTGAAATTGCTTTTCCTTGTACTCCTGTTGCATATGCTACCAGAAGCTGGTCAGTTTTTCTGTTGGTCTTAGTTCTGTCCAGATAGTAGCGTAATTGTCTGTGCACATCCAAGGTATGTAGTAGTCTTTCCCCTGTTCTGTGGGTTGGGGAAGAATGTAGGTAAATGAATCGCTTGGTTCAATGATACCCTGGAGACCACTTTTGGCATAAAAGTAGGATTAGTTCTCAGAGACACTCTATCCTGATGGAAGATAAGGAAAGGCTGTACTGCCATTAATGCCTGTAACTCAGATACCCTTCTTGCTGAAGTGATTGCTAGCAGGAAAGCAGTTTTCCAAGATAAGAACTGTAAGTCTGCTGTTGCTGCTGGTTCAAAAGGGGGAAGTGTTAATTTTTCCAGCACAAAGTTGAGATCCCATGTAGGTAAAGGTGGTTTCCTTGGAGGCTTTACATTTTTGATTCCTCTCAAGAACTGCCTGAGTAGAGGATGAGAGAAGACAGGAGGATCCATGTTGTATTCTGCTGAAATTGCTGATGCATGAATCTTAATGGAGGAGTAGGACAGGCCATTGTGGAACAGTTCTGCTAAGTATTCCAGGATGTGTGCTATGTTTGCCAATGAGACATGTTCTCCCTTTGCTGCACTCCAAATGAGGTATCTTTTCCATTTGGCTGAATAAGTTTTCCTTGTGGGGGGTCTGCGTGCCTCCAGGATAATGTCCTTAACCCTCTGAGATAAATCTGGTTTACTTTGTTTTATGCAATATTCCAAGCAGCTAGCTGCATTGTTTTCAAGTTTGGATGCAGGGTCTTGTAGTTGTTCTGTGTTAGAAGTAAGGGACATAGAGGTAGAGGCCATGAGTGTGTCCGAGACATGCTTCTCAGTAGCGGGTACCAATGTTGCCTTGGCCAGTCTGGAGCTATCAGGATTACCTTTGGCTGTTCCTCTCTGATCTTCAGTAGGACCTTGTACATCAAAGGAAGAGGTGGAAATGCATATGCTGTCAGGTTTTTCCAGCTGAAGGAAAGGGAGTCCACCCTCCAGGCAAGTGGGTGGTATGCTCTTGAGCAGAATTTCTTCAATTGGTGGTTGTGTGGGGAGGCGAACAGGTCTATCCCTGGCATTCCCCATTCCTTTGTTATGGTTTTGAAGATATCTGGATGCAGCATCCATTCGTGAGCATCAGTGGTAGTTCTGCTTAAGGTGTCTGCTAGTGAATTTTCTTTTCCTGGTACAAATCTGGCCTGTAGTTGAATGTTGAGATTCAGGGCCAAATTCCACAGGTCCATTGCCATCCGGCATAGAGGATACGAGTGTGTACCTCCCTGTTTGTTGATGTACCACATGACTGTGGTATTGTCCGTCCTTATCAGCAGGTGACCTTGTTGGAGGAATGGTCTGAATGCCTGGATTGCATGTTTCACTGCCAGCATCTCCTTTAGATTTATGTGTAGATTCAGCTGGTCTTGGGCCCATAAGCCTTGTATACACTTGTCCTCCATGTGTGCCCCCCAGCCTAGGTCTGAGGCATCCGTGGTGATGGTCTGGCTTGGATGTGGTTTGTGGAAAGGCAATCCTCTGTTCATCTGACAGGCCTGAGCCCACCACAGGAATTCTTTTTTCAGGCATGGAATTATTGGAATCTGGGCTTCTAGACTGTGCTTGTGTTGAGACCATACATTCCTTAGGTACCATTGCAACTTTCTCATATGCAGCCTGGCTTGCGGGATCAATATTATGCAGGATTCCATGTAACCCAGGGCTTGCAGGACTTTCCTTACAGTAAGCTGAGTTTGTGTTGTTAATGTCATGAAATAGACTGGTAGTTGCTTTTGTTTTTCTTCTGTGAGAAAAGCCATCTGAGTTGTTGTATCCAGTTCTGTACCCAAAAATGTTATCCTTTGGGATGGTACTAGCCTTGACATTTGAATGTTGACTGTGTATCCCAAGGCTTGCAACACTTGTATGACATTTGCCAAATCTTTTGTTAATTTTGTCTTGTTGTCCGCTTGTATTAGGCAGTCGTCCAGGTATGGGTAAATTTGAATTCCCTGAAGTCTGCAATGAGCAATTACTGATGCCAGGCATTTCGTGAATACTCTGGGCGCAGTAGATAAGCCAAAGGGCAATGCTGAGAATTGATAATGCTCTGATCCTGCAAGAAATCTGAGGTGTCTTCTGCAATCTGGTCATATAGGGACGTGCAGGTATGCCTCCTTGAGATCTAGAGTCACCAGCCAAGACTCCTTGCCCAGCATGGGAAGAAGTTGCTGGAGGGTCAGCATTTTGAATTTTGGAACAATGAGGTATGTGTTCAGTGCGGACAAGTCGAGAATAGGTCTCCATTGATTTTCTTTTCTTGGTACAAGGAATAGCCTGGAGTAAAATCCTTGGCCTTGTTCCATATGTGGTACCTTTTCTATAGCTCTCATCCTTAGTAAGTTGTTGATTTGTTTTTGAGCCTCTGTTTTTTGGCTTGGTGGAAGGTTTGGCATTCCTCTCTTTTTTGGTAGAGTGTGGAAGTGAAACCTGTAGCCCTTGTCTATTGTTTGTAAAGTCCATTTGTCTCCTGTAATGCAATGCCAGTTGTCGGAAAATAAGGCTAGCTTTCCGCCCAAGGGTGCTTCCAGTTGTTCCCTGGTAGGCGGAACCAGAGCCAAGTCATTGTGTCTGTCCTGTGGAAGTGGTTGTAGTTGCAGCTGTGTCAGCACTTCTCTGGTTGGCAGGTTGCCACTGACGTCCCCTGTAGGCACCCCTAGATTGACCTCTGCCTCTTGGGCGTCTATTTCTGCCTCTCTGTGCTCTGGAGGTGTCTGGAAAGGACCAATTCTTCGAAGGCCAATTTCTGCTAAACCTCGGAGGTTGGACCTGTAAGAAATGCTTGACTGTTTGGACAGATTTTGCTTTTCTTCCACTTTCTTTAGAACCTCCTGTGCAGGGAGCCAAACAAACTTTGTTTCTCCATAGGAGCATCTAGGAGTTTTGACTTAACATGGTCTGGTAAGGATTGTTCTTTTAACCAGGCATGCCTTGAATCACTGCTCCAGTCATAGCTGATCTAAAGGAAGCCTCCAGTGCATCATAGCCACATTTTAAGAAATTATTACTGACCTGCTGAGAGTTATGTACCAAATCCTGAAGGGACTTGTGGTCTATAGGTTCAGGAGAGGACAGTTTTTTATTTAGCTGGTCTAACAAAAATTCCTGGTACTGAATCATGTGAAATTGACAGTTTAAGGCCCTGGCCGAAAGAGTAGCAGATGTATAAACCTTTTTACCCCATCTCTCTAATGCTCTAGATTCCCTTTCAGATGGAAGAGGGTTTTTGGCAGAGGCAGCTGCCACACCTTTAGGGCCCTGTGAAATGGTTTCTGGGTCTGCAACATGAGCCTTATACAAGTGGTAGTGCGTGTCCGGGACCCTGTAATATCTATCAGGCTTGGCAGGGGCCAGAGGAAGAGAATCAGGGGCAGTACTGGCATCATTATATGCATCATCAACAACTGATAGTACTGGAGGAATGGCTAAAGGCCTATGCTGTGGTAAGTGTAAAAAAGTCCTTAGCCTTTTCCTTGAATCTGATAAATCCTGGCCCTGCCATTGGAAGTGTTCCCTCATAGAATGTAGGGTTTCCCCAAAAGAAAATTCTTCAGGAGGAGAAGCAGAAGGAATGGAGTCTTCTGCATCAGAATCCTCATAAGGAGAATATGGGCCTTCCTGATGGTCTGAAATATCTGAGTCATCCGAGGAATAGTCTGTAGAGACAGGTTCAGGGGGTTCAGTCCTAGGCCTCTTATCTGGAGGAGGTTGAGAGGCCCTGTCTGGGTGAGGTTGGGATCCCCTGATCAAAGAAATAAGATCCTCAGCCAGGCTGATCTGGGAACTAGAGGTAGGCCTGTGTGAGGGAGCTTTTGTAGGTAAGGCCTTAGAAGATTTAGCTGCTTTAGCCCTGGAAAAGGCCTTGATAGACATAGAAGCAGGGGGTCTAGCAGCCCCACGTGCAGGGGTAGAAATGTCTAAAGGAATAGTGTCTGACAAATTCTGGGTGCCTGCTTCTGTAGCAGTAATTTCAGTAGCAGATTCAGCCATGCTCTGTGAGGCCTCGGTTATCGGAGGCATGCTTTTGGCCGAAAACCGAGGACTCTGTTTCAGCCAAAACCGAGACATTCGCGGTTGGCCTAACCGTGGTTTCAGCCGAAACCACGGACCGCGAGTGTCGGTCCTTTTCCTTGTACTTTTTAGCTAATTGTGTAGTCGGAGTCTCCGACGGCATTTTATATGCAAAAGCGGGACCGAAAAACTCCTCTGCAAACTCCGACCGACGTCTAAGCGTCCGTCGGTTGAAGGAAGCACAGGCTAGACAAGCTGATCCGTCGTGGTCTGGGCCTAAGCAAGGAAGGCAGTAAGAGTGGAAATCCTTATGAGGTATTTGTTTCCCACAAGTTAAACAATTATTTACTTTGTCTGACATCGGCTGAGGCAAGAAAGAGTCCCCAACGGGGTACTTAGCTTTTTTTAGAAGTCTTCAGTAGTAGAAATCTCTGGATCTGACCGACCGGCACTTGCGAACAGCTTCTGCTTCGGGCACCGCGTGGCAAGAAAGACAGAGGAAAATGGCGTCGGCTGATGCCTTTATACCCCAGCAGCTATGACGTCGGGTGAAGTGCGACATCAGCCGAGGCCAGACCCAGACTTTGGAATCCGGCCGACCGAAGGGCTGCCTGAGGCAGGACAACCCATATGTTAGGACTGCAGATGCATCCTTGAAGGACATCATTATAGAACTTTTTTCATCTGTACCAGGGAAGAAATGAAAGCAAAGAAACTGAAAAGCACTGAAGGGCTTCTGGGCACTAAATATCTAGGAAATACTACAGGGAGAAAAATACCTCTGACAAATATCAATGCGCAGTCCCAAGTCTAAAAAACATACTAAAAAAAAAAATCTTGACTCACATTTCACCATACAAGTGCAACTCTGTTCCTGTCAAGAAGCCAAACACTGATCGGGAATTAAAATAAATTTGATCAGGTTCCTTCTGCGAAATAGTTTTCCTTTAATCAAAAATATAGCAAAGTGCCAGATTGTGAACAGCACTGTGCATTGTTCAGAATCTGAATTGCCCTACTAATCCAAGAAATATTTTACTACGATTTACATATGTTTAGAAAGCTAAGTGGTCCAAGAAATATTTTACTACAATTTACAAAAGTTTAGAAAGCTGAGTGTGATATCCAATTAGTTAAATCACTATCAGTACACAAACTTTAAAGTGATTTGCTGATGTTTCTAAACCTACAGCATACAGCACATAAACTCCCAAATATCACTTTTCCCCATCAGAGGATGTTTTGATCTTTATCTTTAAAATTAATTGTAAACTTTGCATTTTCCTTGCACAGATGCACTTGAGGAAAGATAAGGAAGTTTAGCCTCAGCGACGTAGGCATAGGCGAAGTGTCTGTTGCATCCATTAAAGTCTATGGATGCACTACATGAAGGTTCCCCACTGAAGTGGCTCTCCGCACTCAGCAAAAAAACAGCCCGAAAACCCGGACGTGAGCAAATCTCGACAATTACTCTTCATTTTAAAACTTTTTTTTGCAAGGGGGCAAGACCCATTCCCCCAAAAGTACAGTTGTGTACCTACCCATAAATGTAGATGTTCGAGTGTATTCACTGTTGCGGTCATTACACTTGGGTTATCCTGCTGGCAGGCTATCCGCAGTCGGCCCAAATTCCGAAGTCTTGGTCTGGCGTCGGTTGCTGTCGTCTCTTCTCTGAAATCAGTGCGCCAGGGGTATAAAAGATGCAGCAGAAGCCATTTTCTTCAGTTTTTCTTGCCCCAGATATCAGGTGCTCCCCAAAAGGGTAGGCTAAAAATTCTGCCAATAAAAATACATGCACTAACATAAACATTACCTTCATCTACAAGCAAATACACCACATAGGTTGTATAGAATAGAGAAGTACAGATAAGTCCCAGCAATGAAAGGGGGGAGTTGGGAGGGTAACCTGGAATGCAACAGTGAATACACTCGAACATCTACTTTTATGGTAGGTGCACAACTGTACTATGTTCATAGTGTTTCACTGTTGCAGTCATTACTGGGTTGAATCCCAAAGCTGGAGGTTGGGTGGCTGGGCCTAAATAGAATTAAGAGTGGCTATGAGGCCCTGCAGAACTGCAGTGGCAAAGCCTGCTCTGGATTTAGAGTAAAGAGGTAAGTGGTAGTGCTTTGTAAAAGTGTGCAATGAAATCCAAGTTGCAGCCTACAAAATGTCCTTGGTTGGTACTCCTCTGAGGAAGGCTGCTGAAGTGGCTACTGCTCTAGTCGAATGTGGCCTAATGCCCTTAGGCACTGATTTGCCATGCTGTGAATAGCAGAAACGAATGCAGTGGCCTATCCATTTTGAAATAATCTGCTTTGAGATGGCTTTTCCTTGCGATCCTACAGCATATGACACTAACAGTTGCTCAGTCTTTCTGAAAGCTTTGGTTTTTGTCCAAGTAGAAGCGCAGCTGTCTGTGTATGTCCAAAGAATGCAGAAGTCTCTCCCCCTTATTCTGTGGGTTTGCATAAAAGGTAAGCAAATGAGTGGTTTGGTTAAGAGCCACACTGGACACTACCTTAGGCATAAATGTTGAGTTTGTCCTCAGAGAAACCCTGTCCGGATGGAAAATTATAAAAGGTTCCACAGCCATTACTGCCTGTAACTCTGAGACTCTTCTTGCTGAAGTTATTGCTAGGAGCAGAGCTGTTTTCCATAAGAATTTTATCTCAGCTGTATTGGCTGGCTCAAAAGGAGGCAGTGTGAGTTTTTCCAAGACAAAATTGAGGTCCCATGCAGGTATTGGCGCTCTCCTTGGAGGTCTTATGTTTTTGGCCCCTCTGAGGTACTGCCTTAACAGAGGATGTGAAAAAATAGGTGGGTCTGTATTGTAGTGAGCTGAAATGGCAGAGGCATGGATCTTAATTGATGAGAAAGATAGGCCTTTGTCCAGCATCTCAGTTAGATATTGTAAAATCTGATGAATATTTGGTACAAGCGTGTCAATTCCTTGTGCCTGGTTCCAAGCACAGAATCTCTTCCATTTTTCTGCATAAGATTTTCTGGTGCTGGGCCTCCTGGCCTCCAAAATAACATCCATAACTGCTTTAGAAAGAGGTGTGTTCTGAATGGTTACATTATCCGCCATGCAGCCAGATTTAGGGTTCTGAGTTGGCTGTGCCGGATCTGACTGATTTGTTGGGTCAGTAAATGAGGAATTTGAGTTAATGTCCAGACTGGGCCTTGAGACAAGCTCTTTAGGATTGGGTACCAGTGCTGGTGTGGCCAGTCTGGGGCAATCAGTATCATTTTTGTCTTCTCTTGTCTGACCTTTAGGAGAACCTTGAGGAGGAGAGGCAGTGGAGGAAAGGCATATACTGTAAGGGTTTTCCAACTGAATGACAGAGCATCCACTTTCCATGCTTGCTTGTGAAAAGTCCTTGTGCAGAATCTCTGTAGATGGCAGTTGTGAGGGGAGGCAAATAGATCTATGTCTGGGCATCCCCATTTCCTTGTTATCATGCTGAAGATTTGTGGATCTAGTTTCCACTTGTGAGGATCCATGAGGTTTCTGCTTAGTTCGTCTGCCAGAGTATTTGTCTTTCCTGGCAGGAATTGTGCTTGCAGGTGTACTTGATAAGTCAATGCTGTGTTCCACAAAGTCATGGCTTGTCTGCAGAGGGGGTAGGAATGTGTGCCTCCCTGCTGGTTTATGTACCACATGACTGTAGTATTGTCAGTCTTTATCAGCAGTTGTCCTGGATGAAGTAGATCCTTGAAGGCTGTCAGGGCATTCTGAACAGCTAGCATCACTTTTTGATTGATATGAAGATGCATTTGGCTTGCGGGCCATGTGCCCTGAATACATTTTCCTGCCATGTGGGCCCCCCAGGCATAATCTGATGCATCTGTTGTTAGTGTCTGTCTGGCTGTGGGTAGAGTGAATGGCTGTCACTTGTTGTGGTGACAGGCCTGTGCCCACCATCGAAACTCCTGTTGCAGGCAGGGAATGAGGGTAATTAATGTTTCCAGGCTGTGGCAATGTTGAGTCCAAATACTTTTTAGATACCATTGTAGTTTCCTCATATGCAGTCTTGCACATGGAATCAGTAGAATGCAGGATGCCATGAAGCCCCAAAGTCTGCAGAATTCTTCTTGCAGATAACTGGGTCTTTGTTGCCAATATTTCGAAGTAAGAAGTCAGTTGTCTTTGTTTGTCTGGCGTGAGACAAGCCATCTGGGCAGTTGTATTTAAGCTTGCACCCAGGAATATTATCTCTTGAGAGGGTACTAGTTTTGATTTCTTTTCGTTTACTGTGTACCCTAGGCAAATTAGTAATCTTTTTACAAACGCCAGATGCTTCAGTAGAATGTCCTTGTTCTCTGCTTGAATAAGGCAGTCATCCAAGTAAGGATATATTTGAATCCCTCTCCGTCTGCAAAAAGCAATTACTGGTGTCAGGCATTTTGTGAAGACCCTGGGCGCAGTAGATAAGCCAAAGGGCAGTGCAGAGAATTGGTAGTGCACTGAGCCTGCTATGAATCTGAAGTATCTTCTGCAAGATTGTCTGATTGGGACATGCAGGTATGCCTCTTTTAGGTCCAAAGTTACAAGCCAAGCCTTCTTGCCCAGCATGGGCAGAAGCTGCTGCAGAGTCAACATTTTGAATTTTGGAACGTCCAGAAAAGTGTTTAGAATAGACAGGACCAGTATTGGTCTCCAGGCTTTGTCCTTTCTGGGTGCCAAGAAAAGTCTGGAGTAAAATCCTTGTCCCTGCTTTTGCTGTGGTACTCGCTGAATGGCCCTCGTCCATGAGGGATGAAACTTGCTTTTGTGCCTCTGCCCATTGATTGTGTAGCAGGTGTGGCATACCTTTTGCCTTTGGCATGGTGTGAGAATGGAACCTGTAGCCCTGGGACACTATATTCAAGACCCATTTGTCCTGGGTGATCATGCGCCAATTTTGTGAAAAAAGTGCTAGTTTTCCCCCTAAGGGGGCTGCCAAAAGATAAGTGCTTGGTATTGGCAGAGGAAAGTCATTGGGACTATTTCCTATATAGCTGTGATTTGTCTTCTCCACTTTTGGAAGTAGAAGCACCCCATTGTTTAGGCCTGTATGAGCCTTGGGGCTGGGATCTGCCTCTAGGGCGTCTGTATCTGCCTCTCTGTGGCCTGTCTGACACTGGAAAGGACCAATTCTTTGAAGGCCAGTTCCTGCTAAATCTGGGTGGCTATACCTGTAAGAAATCCTTAACTGTCTGCATAGATTTCGCTTTATCCTCCATTTTCTTCAACACCTCTTCTGCCTTAACCCCAAACAAAGTATCATGCTGTAATGGAGCATCCAATAATTTTGCTTTAACATGATCAGGCAGATTCTGTTCCTTTAACCAAGCATGCCTTCTAATGACAGAACCTGTAACAGCAGCCCTGCAAGAGACCTCCAGAGAATCAAAACCACATTGCAAAGCATGCTTTTCCCACTTGTTCAGCTGCATGCAATAAATTCTGCATTTCCTTGTTTTCCGGACATTCAGAATTTGTCAACATTTTCTGTTTTAGCAGTGACATTAAATATTGCTGATATTTAAGCATATGAAACTGACAATTTAAAGCCATTACAGCCAAGGTAGCAGAAGTGCAAACTCCCCCCCCCCCCCATCTGTCCAGTGCCCTTGAATCCCTATCAGAGGGGCAGGTTTTTTTTGCAGTGGAAGCCTTGACCCCTTTGGGACCCTGAGATATAGTTTCTGGGTCAGCAGCAGGGTTTTTATATAGAAATTTATGAGAATCTGGAACCCTGTAGTATATCTGTCTGGCTTAACAGGTGCAGGGGGTAAAGAGTCAGGAGACAGGCCGGACTCTGAAAATACATCATCTACAATGTCTAGAACAGGTGGAATAGCAAGAGGTCTGTGCTGAGGTAGTAAAAGAAAGTCTCTGAGCCTTTTCTTAGATTCTGAGTAGTCTTGGCTCTCCCAGTGAAAATGCTCCCTCATGGTATGCAGGGTTTCCCCAAAATAATAATCCTCAGGAGGAGAGGCTGAAGGAATAGACTCTTCAGCATCAGAATCCTCATAGAGAGGAAGAGTATCCCTGTTCAGAAGAGGAGTCAAAGGAAATGGAAACCTGATCTGAAGATTCATATTCTGTCTCTTGCCTAGGCCTCTTATCAGGAGGGGGATGGGAACCCCTGATCAAAGTAATTAGGTCTTTGGCCATTTTAATCATCTGTATTTTAGACATGGAAGTCTGTGCAGGAGAACGCTGTACTTGTTTCTTTGTCTTTTAGAGCTGCTTTTGTCTTTGCCTTTGAAGCTGAGGTTGGCTTTACATATAGCTGTGTAGGTCTGAAAACACCCTCAGAAGCCGATGGCTGCTCAGCGGCTCCGGACCCATCTAAGGGAATAGTCCTTTTCCTTGCGCTTTTTATAAACTCCAATCGTTGGCTGTTCCGACGGCATTATATAATTAAATCTTCGGCCAAAGTAATGAAAGGCAAAATCGTACCGACGCTAAATAGTGCATTGGTTAAATCTAGCACAAAACCGACAGCTAGCAACGTCGCGGTCAAGGCCTAGGCAAGGAATACAGTAAGAATGAAAATCCTTATAAGGTATTTGCTTCCCACAAGAAATACAATTGTTAACTTTTTCTGACATCGGTCTGGAGCAAGAAAAAAGTTTCCCCAACGGGGTACTTAGCTTTAATGAAGACTTCAGATCTGAAATTCGATTTTGAAAATTTCAGGAGTCGGCCGACCGGCACTTGCGAACTGCTTTTGCTTCGGGCACCGCATGGCAAGAAAGACTGAAGAAAATGGTGTCGGCTGCATCTTTTATACACCTGGCACACTGACATCAGGGAAGAGGCGACAGCAACCGACGCCGGACCAAAACCTTGGAATTTGGGCTGACTTCGGGGTAGCCTGCCAGCAAGATAACCCAAGTGTAATGACTGCAACAGTGAAACACGATGAACATCTTGTATACCAAATCCAAGATTGACATACCTCAAAGAAAAGAGAATATTCAGAGCAAAGGCATCTTGGATTTAGTATATGCAAGTCTGATCTTTCGGCCACATTCAGTCTCTGCATTTCAGGACTCACTCTAGCAGGTCCCAACATTTCAAATGTTCACCCCACTGAAGTCTATGAACGTAGCTCACGTGACCCTATGGTGAGGTCACAACTGGAAAAGCTACATTTTTGAGGCTGCAGTTTAATAAAAAGTTTACAAAGCTTTTTATTAAAAGAACAGCCCAAAAAAGAAAGGGAAGGAAAGCTGAAAAATACATCACGACACTTGACTCAAAAAATACCACAATGTATATACAAATGCCAGCAAATCACTTTAAACCTGCTTATCAACTAAAGCCATCTTCAGGGAGGCAATGAGCAGATAATTTAACAAAATGACTTGTCCATGCTACTCATTGGTACACTTACGCACAGAAACCTCAATAAAAAACAGAACCTGAACAAACAACTGGCACCATACTTGACATTTACATCTAAAGACTCTTTCCTCAACAAAAAATTCCATGCACAAACATCCTTCCTTTCCATTACAGAAATCATACAGACAACAGCTAGTTTCCCTGTACTGTATCCAGCAATGGGTGTTCATCAATATGCCCCAAAGAATCAAGATACTCAAAATGTTAAAATTAAATCTCTTTAAATCCACCATACCCTTAGTAATAAATCAGTTTCTCCCAGTTGAAAGAACAAAAGATGTACCTTCTAACTCCATACAGATATATATGGGAGACAGCATGACCAAAGCAGGCACTCCTATAAATTTCCACATCTACTCTTACTAGAGTAAACTTGTATTTATATTTAATCTCTTGAACAAGTGCATCATCAAGTTAGTTAATAATTTGCAACAGTAATTTTTACTGCTAAAACAAAACTTTAGGTCCACAATCAGAGCATATTAAAACACAATACCCTTTAAACAAAAAACACTTTTTCATTGCAGTGCAGAGCACCAGTCTGATTTTCACCTTGAAAAGTCACTCATAACAAAAAGACAGTTTGTATACATAGAAAACATTATTACAAGAACTCTTGGGAAAAAACACCAACACCTTCAAATATCAGTGCTCAGTCCCCAGTCTAAAACCAAACTAAAAAAAGCGCTGAACTCGCATTTCACAATACATGCAACTCTGACCCTGTCAGACTAAGCATTGCCAAGTATTTGGTGAACATTTAGGGTACAGTGGAAAGACCAAAGAGAAAGGAGGTGAAATGAAAATGTTCCTGCAATGTCCTGAACTACAGACACTGACTATTTTTTTTGTTTTTTATGGGTGTATTGGGAGAAGGACAGGGGAAAGAATCTCAACAGTCAACATTTTTTTCACATAGAACGTGTTCAGCCTTGCTAAGTGTAGAATTTTTTTCAGAGGACTGTCCTTTATTGGTGCTACTAACACTTTATAATAAAACCCCTTTCTCTGCACTTCGTCCAGGGTTCTTCCTTTCACTGTGCATTGCCACAGGTTAGTAACATTAAGTTCTGTCAGTGTTTATCTAACCACCTAGTTGTAACCTGATTTTTGTCCACAACCTGTGGCTTCAGAAACAACAACACAGTTGTACTGTAAAAAAAAAAAAAAAAAAAGGAGAGAGTTACGTGCTTACTATAACTTGGCATCTGTGTTATCCTATGTCATTATTCATCACCGCAGGGTCTTGGATCTGCTGCCCTCTAACCCACAGACTGAGTTTGACAACATATCCTTAAATGCTGCTACTACAAAAACAAGACAGGAGAGAATCCACACCCCAATTTCCTCTAAGATACAAGGAAGGGGGATGGAGGGAGGGAAAATGTGATGAATAATGACATAGGATAACACAGATGTCAAGTTATGGTAAGTACATAACTATTTGATGTTCTCCATGCCATTATTCATCACCATTGGGTCAGAGTCCCCAGCTACCACTTATCCTGGGAGGCCTCAAGGAAGGACATGCCGAAGCACTGTGGAGCAAAAAGAAGCCCTGCTCCTAGAAATCAAATCCAGCTTGTAATGGGATATAAAGGTGTGTGGGTTAGACCAAGTGGAAGCAGCACAAATGTCATCAATAATGTGCTTAGCCAAAAACGCTGAGGAAGCAGCCATGAACCTCGTTGAATGGGCCCTGATTCTTCCCGGAACATCAACTTTCCTACTATCGTAGACTGTAGAGATGCAGCTAGAGATCCATCTAGAAATAGTCACCTTAGAAACCAGGAGACCATGTCTATTTGGAGAGAAAGCCACAAAAAGCTGATCTGACTTGTGAAATCCTTTGGTCCTGTGTAAACGGAAATGAAGTTGCCTGTGTACATCTAAGGTATGCAGAACGTGCTCTCCTTGATTGAAAAAATTAGAGAAGAACACTGGCAACTGAATAAACTGCTTAAGATTGGATTCAGATGCAAAATTGGGCAAGAAAGAGGGATTCATCCTAAGAGATGCTCTGTCTTTGTGAAATACCATGTACAGAAGAGAAATATAAAGGAGCTTGCAATTCAGAAACTTCCCTAGCCAAAGTTATGGCAATGAGGAAGGCAGTTTTCCATGACAAGAATTTAAGATCACATGAACTAGCAGGCTCGAAAGGACTCCTAGTCAGAGAGTGCAGCACTAAGTTTAAGTCCCAAGGAAGTGAGAGATCCTCAATAGGCGATTGTAAAAGAAAAGCTCCTTTCACGAATGGTTTGCAAAGCCTGGAAGAAAGAGTAGACTTGCTGTTCTCATGAAAATTAGAAATTGTCACCAAATGAAGCTTAACAGTAGAGAAAATTGCTCCTGCTTGGAAAAGAGAACAAAAACAAAAGGATATTTGGAACAGAGGCGGAAAAGGGGTCTAGATTCCTGCTCTTAGCCCAGACAGATTATCTTTTGCACTTACTGCTATAAACCTTTCTGGTTGAAGGTTTCTGGGAGGCTAGAATAATATGCTTAATGGGGGACTGTTTCAAGATCAGTGGAATTGGAGAAACCATGCGGTTAGATGAAGGGTCCAGTATCCAGGGAGGATTACTTCAGATGAGACTAGATGAAGGGAAACCACAGTTGACATGGCCAGAAAGGGGCAATGAGAATCAGGGATATCCCTCAGGCATTGTGCTCTCTGCAAAACCTTGGGAATTAGAGGGACAGGGGAATAAGCATAAAGGAGACCCGGAGGCCATTCGTGGACTACAGCATCCCTCGGTGACTCCCTGGGAAGTGGGTTCAGGGTGAAGTACATGCTGCACTTGTGGTTGGTTGGGGAGGCAAACAGGTCGCAGCAGGACTGACCCCGCTGGCTGAAGATCTGGTTTGCCACAGTGGGACCACTCATGAGTACTCAAAGATGGATCTGCCGAGTTTGTTGGCCAACATGTTGGAATCCCCAGGAATACGAGTTGCAAGAAGAAAACACCCAGAGGACATTGCCCATTCCCCCACTCTTACGGCCTCTCTGCACAATGGGTAAGATAGTGTTCCCCCCTGCTTGCTGACATACCAGACCACAGCCATGCTGTCCATCTGAATTGCAACTGTCTCCAGAGGGAGGCAGTCCTGAAAGTCTTGCAACGTTAAAAGAAAGTACAATTTTGTACCTACCATAAATGTAGATGTTCGAGTGCTAATACAGCTGCAGTCATAACAGATGGGTTTTCCTGCCGTCAGGCGGGTCCTCGGTCGGCCGAATTCCAAAGTCTAGGTCTGGTGTCGGATGTCGTCGCTTCTTCCCTGACGTCAGTGCGACAGGGGTATAAAAGAACCAGCAGACACCATTTTCTTCAGTTTTTCTTGCCCCAGATGTCAGGTGCCCCCAGAAGGAAGGCAAAACATAAATTTATGTAATAATGCAATGCAATATAATCAAAAAACAGTAGTTGCAAGCAAATACACCATAAAAGAATACCCCAAATCAGGTTGTATGAGGAGGTGTTAGCCATTAGGCCTGTCCCAAGAGGGGAAGGAGGGAGGGAAACCTGGACTGCAGCTGCATTAGCACTCTAACATCTACATTTATGGTAAGTACAAAACTGTACTATGTTCATCGTGCATACAGCTGCAGTCATAACAGATGGGTAGAATCCCAAAGCTAAAAAAGGGGTGGTAGGCACTAACTGGAACTAGGAGGAGCCAGGATGCCCTGCAAGACTGCAGTGGCAAAGCCCGCTCTAGATTTGGAGTATAATGGTAGGTGATAGTGCTTGGAGAAAGTATGTACAGAACTCCAAGTGGCTGCTTCCAAAATATCTTTGGTAGGAAACCCCCTGAGGAAAGCTGCAGAGGTAGCTGTGGCGCTTGTGGAGTGAGATCTGATGCCTGTAGGCACAGTTTTACCATGAAAAGAGTAACAAAAGCGTATACAGTGGGCTATCCATTTTGAGATTGTCTGTTTGGAAATAGGTTTCCCTTGAGCACCTGTAGCATAGGACACAAAGAGTTGCTCTGATTTTCTGAAAGGCTTTGTTCTGCCTAAACAATAACGGAGCTGTATGTGAATGTCCAAGGAATGTAGTAGTCTCTCCCCTTTGTTTTGTGGATTAGGGTAAAAGGTAGGTAAGTGGATAGCCTGATTCAAGGCTACCCTGGATACTACCTTTGGCATAAAGGAAGGGTTGGTTTGTAAGGAAACTCTGTCCTGATGGAAAATGATGAAAGGCAGCACAGCCATGAAGGCTTGTAGTTCCGAAACCCTGCATGCTGAGGTGATAGCCAGAAGGAAGGCTGTTTTCCATGACAAATATTGCAGTTCTGTTGAAGCAGCTGGCTCAAACGGAGGCAGGGTCAGTTTTTCTAGAATGAAATTGAGGTCCCAAGCAGGTACTGGTTGCTTCCTTGAGGGTTTTATATTCTTAGCCCCTCTGAGGAACTGTCTTAAGAGAGGGTGAGAGAATAATGGAGGATTAGTGTTGTATTCTGCAGAAATGGCTGAGGCATGGATTTTGATGGAGGAGAATGAAAGTCCACTGCTTAGCATCTCAGCTAGGTACTGTAATATTTGAGGTAAATTCAGTATTCCAGGATTCTGACCCTTTTTCTGATTCCAGGCACAAAACCGTTTCCATTTTGCAGAGTAGGCTTTTCTAGTAGAAGGCCTTCTGGCCTCCAAAATGACATCCTGCACCTCCTTGGAGAGTAGGGTCTGTTGTGAATTTAAGGAATCCTCCATGCGGCTAGATTGAGTGTTTTCAGCTGACTGTGAAGAGTTTTGAAGTTGTGCTGAGTCAGTAGAAGAGGCATTAGAGGCAGGATCCATGGTGAGGAAAGAGTCAGGCTCCTCAGGAGTGGGTACCAGTGTTGTCTTGGCCAGTCTGGAGCAATGAGAATCATCTTTGGTCTGTCTGCTCTGGCTTTTAATAGAACTTTGGGCAGCAGAGGAAGAGGTGGAAAGCATAAACTGTCATTGTTGTCCAACTGAAAGATAGTGCGTCCACTTTCCAGGCCTGTGGATGAAAGGTCCTTGAGCAGAATTTTGTCAATTGGTAATTTCTGTGGGTGGCAAAGAGATCTATGTCTGGCCTTCCCCATGCTTGAATTATCTTTGTAAAAACTTGAGGATGCAACTTCCATTCGTGTGGATCTGTCATATTTCTGCTTAGGTTGTCCGCCAGCATGTTTTCCTTGCCTGGCAGGAACTGTGCTTGAAGTTGGATTTGTAATTCCAGAGCCATGTTCCAAAGAGACATGGCTAGCCTGCATAGGGGATATGAATGGGTTCCTCCCTGTTTGTTTATGTACCACATCACTGTGGTGTTGTCTGTCCTTATCAATAGCTGGCCTGGATGCAGTAGGTCTTTGAAAGCCATAATAGCATTTATTACTGCTAGCATTTCCTTTTGATTGATGTGTAGGTGCTTTTCTTTTTGGGACCATTTGCCCTGGATGCACCAATCTGTCATGTGCGCCCCCAGGCGTAGTCCGAGGCATCTGTTGTGATGACTTGATTTGCTTGAGGCTTGCAGAATGGGAGACCTATGTTTCTTTGGCATGCTTGAGCCCACCACAGAAATTCCTTTTGAAGACATGGAATCAGTGGTATAATTGTTTCCAAACTGTGGCTGTGTTGAGACCATAAGTTTTTTAGGTACCACTGAAGTTTCCTCATATGCAGCTTTGCACATGGGATTAGCAGGATGCAAGATGCCATGAATCCCAGAGCCTGCAGGATTTTCCTTGCAGTCAGCCTGGCGAAGGTTGCCAGTTTTCTGAAGTATTGAGTTAGTTGCCCTTGTTTCTCTGGCGTGAGGTAGGCCATCTGGGTGTTTGTATTCAAGCTGGCACCCAGGAAAATTATTGTTTGAGAGGGTATTAGTCTTGATTTCTTTTTGTTGACTGTATCCCAGAGAATTCAACAACATTATTACAAACGCCAGGTGTTTCAGAAGTATGTGTTTGCTGTTCGCTTGGATCAGGCAGTCGTCCAAATATGAGTATATTTGTATCCCTTGAAGTCTGCAGAAGGCAATTACTGATGCCAGGCATTTCGTGAACACTCTGGGCGCAGTAGATAAGCCAAAGGGCAATGCAGAAAATTGATAATGGGTTGAACCTGCAAGAAATCTGAGGTATCTTCTGCAATCTTGTCTGATTGGGACATGCAGGTATGCCTCCTTGAGGTCCAATGTTACCAGCCAAGACTCCTTGCCCAGCATGGGAAGAAGCTGCTGTATGTGAGCATCTTGAATTTTGGTACAAGTAAATATGTGTTTAGGATGGATAGGTCCAAAATAGGTCTCCAATCTTTGCCCTTCCTTGGTACCAGGAATTCTGGAATAAAAACCTTGACCCTGTTCTTGTGCAGGTACCTCTTGAATAGCTTTCATGTCCATGAGATCTGAAATTTGTTTTTGTGCCTCTGCCCTTTGTGTGGCAGGTTTGGCATGCCTCTCATTTTTGGAAGGGTGTGAAAGTGGAATCTGTAGCCTCTGTCTATAACGTCCAGGATCCATTTGTCTTTTGTGACAATATGCCAATTTTTCGAAAATAATGCCAGTTTTCCACCTAAAGATGCTGCCATTTGAGCCTTGCTTGGCATGCAAAGGGGAAGTCATTGGTTCTGCTTTCTGAATGGCTGTGAACTATCCTCACCACCTCTTGGTGTAGGTGCTTGCCATTGTCTGCCTCTAAATGATCCTTGAGATTGCCCTCTACCCCTCGGGCCTGTATCTACCTTTGAGGTCTGTCCGTGGCTGGAAAGGACCAATTTTTTGAAGGCCAATTTCTACTGAAACGTGGAGGTTGTACCTGTAGGAAATCTTTCACTGTTTGCATTGATTTTGCCTTTTCCTCCATTTTCTTTAATACCTCCTCAGCTTTAACACCAAACAATACATCTTTTTGAAGAGGTGCATCTAGTAATTTAGCTTTGACATGATCTGGTAAGGTTTGCTCTTTTAGCCAAGCATGTCTACGTATGACTGATCCTGTAACAGCAGCTCTACATGAGGCCTCTAAAGCATCAAAACCACATTGCAAGGTATGTTTACCCACTTGCTCTGCACTATGCAACAAATCCTGCAACTCCTTCAAGTCTGGTTGTTCAGGTTGTGACATTTTGCTTTAACTGTTGACACTTTAACATATGGAGCTGACAGTTTAATGCCCTCATGGTTAAAGTGGCCGAGGTGTATACCTTTTTCCCCCACCTTTCCAAAGCTCTGGAATCTCTCTCTGAAGGTAATGGATTTTTGGCAGTGGAGGCCTTAATTCCCTTGGGACCCTGTGAAATAGTTTCTGGGTCAGCTGCATGGCTTTTGTATAGGAATTGGTGTGAATCAGGAACCCGGTAATACCTGTCAGGCTTGACTGGAGCTGGAGATAAAGAATCTGGGTTAAGGCTGGCCTCTGAATACACATCATCTAGTATGTCTAAGACAGGAGGGATAGCCAGAGGCCTGTGCTGAGGGAGCAAGAGGAAATCCCTGAGCCTTTTCTTGGAGTCTGAGTAATCTTGGCCTTCCCAGTGAAAGTGTTCCCTCAAGGTATGCAAGGTTTCCCCAAAAGAGTAGTCCTCAGGGGGGAGACAGAGGGAATGGACTCCTCTGCATCAGAATCTTCAAAAGGGGAGTATGAATGTTCCTGGTCTTCAGAATGTTCTGAAGTAATGGAGGCCTGGTCCGAGGAAGGGTATTCTTCCTCCACTCTGGGCCTTTTGTCTGGGGGGGGTTGAGAACCCCTGATAAGAGTAATCAAATCCTCAGCCATTTTGAGCATCTGCTTTTTAGGTATGGGGCCTTGAGAGGGGCCCTGTGGAGCTTGTCTTAGTATGCATGGCTGCTTTAGATTTAGTGAAAGCCTTAATGGAAAAAAGAAGGCGGCGGCCTGAAGACACCTTGAGAGGTGGCAGGCCTGTCTAAACTCTGAGTTTCCCCCGCCAAAAGTGGCTTCGGTATCTGTAGTCGGGGTGTGGGCCGAAGAGCCTGCGACCTCGGGCACAGAAGACACCGCTAATGAAGTGTCATCGGTAGTCAGGGGCTGCGTAGGCACCTCACTGAGAACCGGAGCATCTGTAGTCGGCTTTAGCGTGGTGTCAGTAGAAGTCGCGGACCTCGTATGTCGGTCCTTATCTTTGCGTCTTTTACTCAAAACTGGAGTCGGAGTATCCGGCGACATAATGTAATTAAACTTTTTGCTAAAATAGTGTTGGGCGAACTCCGCCCAACGCTTAATAGTGCGTCTGTTGAATGTAGCACAAAAACGACAGGCCGAGACGTCGTGGTCTGGGCCTAAGCAAGGAATGCAGAGGGAATGGAAATCCTTATGCGGTATTTGCTTCCCACATGAAATGCAATTATTAACTTTGTCTGACATCGGTCTGAGGCAAGAAAAGTTTCCCCAACGGGGTACTTGGCTTTCAAGAAGACTTCGGTTGAAAAATATTCGTAATCTCAGGAGCTGGCCGACTGACACTTGCGAACTGCTTCTGCTTCGGGCACCGCGCGGCAAGAAAGACTGAAGAAAATGGCGTCAGCTGGTTCTTTTATACCCCTGTCGCACTGACGTCAGCGAAGAAGCGACGACATCCGACGCCGGACCTAGACTTTGGAATTCGGCCGACCGAGGACCCGCCTGACGGCAGGAAAACCCATCTGTTATGACTGCAGCTGTTTGCACGATGAACATCTGCTCTCATTTCTAGTACATTTATGTGTAACTTAGTCACTACAGGGGATCACGTGCCTTGGACAGTTCTCCCCTGGAAATGGCCCCCCACCCCAACAGAGAAGCGTCCGTGGTCAGCATGGCCTTGGGCAGAGAAAGAGAAAAGGGCCTGCCTAAGAGGACATCCTGAGAATAAAGTCACCAAAGAAACTGTCTTCTGCACACAGGTGTCAACTTTATGGACATGGGCTGGGACACAGCAGACCACTGAACTTCTAAGGTCCACTGTAAATCCAGCATATAACACCTTGGCTAGAGTAACCAGCTGAATGGCCATGGCCATGGAGCCTAGGGTTCGAAGAACCAAGTGAACAGAGGAATGTTACAGGTCTAGCATTTGCATGACCTGCTCCTGGATAAACTGAGCCCTGCAGAGAGGCAAAGCTGCAATCTCTGAGATGGAGTCCAGTTGGACTCAAATGAACTCCAGCTGTTGGGTGGGGACCAGATTCGATTTCGAACCATTGACAGAAATCTCCAACTAATTGAAAAGGGAAAGGACATAATGGGTTGCTTGTGACAGTCAATGCCTTGAAGGTGCCATGAGGAGTCAATTGTCGAGGTATGGAAAGACCTGGAATCCATGCAGCCACAGGTGAGCCGCTACCACTGCCATACATTTGGTAAACACCCAGGGAGATGTCATGAGTTCAAAGGGTAAGGCTCTTAACTGATAATGATTGAAGTGAAGAAGTCTCTTGGAACACTTGATTATCTTAATGTGATAGTAGGTGTCCTGGAGATCCATGGAGCACATCCAATCACCCTTACATAAGACAGGCAGAATGGAGCGAGCAGCCATCCGGAACGTGGACTTTTTGACTGATCGATTGAACACGGTGACATCCAAAACAGGATGCAGGTCTCCCGCCTTTTTTGGCAGTAAAAAAAGTGAGAATAAGTACCAGATCATCTTTGTCCTAATGGAACCTCTTGGATGGCTCTTTTTTGAAGAGATTGTTGAACTTCCTTGAAGGCCAACTCCCTCTGACTGGGTGGAACATCAGGGAGGTAACTTCAAATTGGAGGGGGTTCCGAAAAGTAATTAAATAACCCCTGAAAACAATGTTTAACACCCACTGATCGGAGAAAATATTTGCCCAGGCTACTGAGTGAAGGAAACGCGACCCCCGACCTGCCTCCATGGTAGAGCAGTCCAGGAGCGCTGACAGATCTGCTCAGAGAAGGGTCCCCTGTAGCCCTGATTTTGCAGAACCCCCCCCCCCCCCGCCTCTAGGGTGGTGTCGGCTATTGAAACCTCTCCCCCTGCCTCTGAAAAGGAGTCACCAGGAACATCCTTTTAGGGAGACCGTGACCTCCGGAACCACATCTTCATAGTTCCTCACTGGGTCTTGAAGAAGGACCCCTGAGGAGTAGAAAGCTTGATCCGGACCGCAGACAAAGTCTTCCCTTCCTGCTCACTATGGGTCAAAGTGTCCTTCACGGAAGGTCCAAAGAGGGTGGAACCATGAAAGGGAGTGCTGGTAAAGATGCTTTGAAAGGTTCCGCAAACACGCATAAATGTAACCAAGCATGACACCATACAGCTATGCTGGTACCTACCACTTGAGAGGTAGCTTCGACAGCATTGGAAATTAGCATCATCGAGGAAATGGCAATGGACATCAGAGTAGGGGAGACACCTTTTAAAGTCCTATGCCAGCAATAACTCTGTAAGGGAAGTGGAAAGCTCTTGGACCAAGTCCCTTTGGAGGTGGGTAAAATGTGCCAAGAAATTAACTTCCCTCAGTCCAAAGATAGCTGAAGTGTACACACACTTCCCATGATGGTCCATCACCCAGGACTCCTTGTTTGGGGGGATGAACTGTGGAGCTCTGCCAGCTCCTTTTTAGTGGCAGTGGCAACCACGATGGCATCAATCGGAACTCCTTTGCTCCAGAAGGGGTGGTCTACAGAGGGGCTGAGTAACTCGTCTGCTAGTCTGGGAACTGGCTCCACAGTGCTGGGCTCCTTCCAGGCCCCATGCCGGTGATAAGATCTACTAACTCAATGGCAGGAGGAAGACATCCAGCCTTCAGAAACACGGACTCCTCCGAAGATGGGGTTAGGGAGACCTTCCGCCCCTCTGCTTCAAGATCTCAAGGATGTCCCCAGAGGAGATAATGTTGGGCGGCGATCTGGGGGACCCATCTCCTTCATAGAGGTCTGTGCCTTCAGTGAGGGACTCCGCAAAGGAGTCCAAGTGCCTCCTCTGGCACTTTCTCTTACAAGGTACCTCCTCTGTAGGGGGCTCCTGGGAAGACTCTGAAGAAGCAGGACCCCTCAAGGGGAGGTAGCCCCCTGAAGGCTCAAACAGGAGGGCTGACCCTGGATAGGATGAAAGGTCTCGCCACCCAAGGTAGAGAGAGGCAAAGATGGGCCTGGAAGGGTGGGAGATGAAACTCTGGTCCTGGAGTTCTTCTAAAACCTGGAAGACCGAGGTGCTGGAAGGGATCCTGTCCCATTCTCAGAGGATGAAGTCCCCTGGAGAGGAGGAATGAGCTCCGACAAAGCACCACTACCCCCAGATGATACTAGTCCATAGCTATCAAGGGTCAATGGCCTGAGAGGGAGGGATCGGTCCCAAAATAAAAGCAGACCTGATCCCTCCCCCGTGGAGCTGGTGGCAAACACTCTGGCATGGGATTTACTCTGGTTCAAGGGCAAAGGAACAGAGCAGGCCAGGGACCCTGACTGGGTCGAGAAAGAGAGAATGCTTGGTCCTTCTGGGATCTGACCGCAGGTGTCTGGGCCTCGGCGTACCAAATACAGTGGGATTGGAAGAGGAGAATGACTAACTGGGGTAGGCGAAGCACCCTTGGCTGAATGGGCTGAGGAAGCCAGTAGCTCCAACTCTATTTGGGCTTTGAGGAAGCTCCTCATCATCCTGTCCATGTCGGAAGGCAACAGACTCCTGGACGATCTGGAGGAAGACGAGGAGTGGGCGGACTTAGCTGGAGACCCTTGGGACTTATGCTGGTGTTCCAGAGTATGGTTCTGAGACCCAGGAACTAACTGGACTACACGCCTGGAGGTGGAAAGTGATTCTTCAATAACTATTATTGTTGGACCTGATAAGCCTGTCAGATCCAATGGAGGAGCTGAGGTAGCAATCAGATCAGATGAAGTGGCCGGATCCGAAGCTGGCCTGAACATACGAAGAAGCCTTTGATCCAGAAGACTCCACAGTTCTCGGGTCAGAGGACTTCGGATCCATGACAGTCCAGGATGGAAGTGGATTTGGGGACCTAGGATCCAACAGCCGTGGTTTCTTGGAAGGCAATGAAGGGTTCTTCCTCTTAGGATCCGATGAGGAAGCTTTAGAAGGGGAAACAAAGGGTCCCCCCTGCGCCATATGGCTTTCAGGAGGAGTTTATTGTGGTGCTCCGTCAAGGCTCTGAGGTTGAATGTGGCATAAATGTCGCAATCAGCCACAAGGTGTGGAGCACCCAAACAATACAAGCACTCCTCGTGGGAGTCGGAATTGGGCATCTTCCAACCGCATGACGAGCATTTTTTTTAAAACTGGTGGGCTTATCAGACATAGTAAGAGCACAAGGAACACACTACTTCTAAATAAACTAACAAAATAACTAAGCCTTAATGGCTAAAAAGCAAAAAGGGCACCAAAACACCCACACTCAGCAACAAACTACAGAACTACCTAAAACTAAGGGAGGGGAGAAAAACACCGGACAGCTAACCACTACCTAAAATCAAATTAATCCACTAAAATTAGCTAAAAAAGCAGAAAAAGACTTAAAAGCAAGCACTTATCTGAAGCATGAGCCAAGGATCGTGTCTGCACTCAATAGTAGCAAACAAGACTGGAGGGGTTACAGGGCAGCAGAGCATTGTGGGATAGGGAGGAGCTTGAGCCTTGGATCTGTCTGTTGAAAGTTGCCGGCTCGGATCTGATGTTGGATCAAAGACCCTACAGTGATGAATAATGACACGGATAACATCAGATCTGTACATTTAAGTAGCTATCAGGTTTACCGAGCTGGAGGCTGGGAGGCAGGCACCCCAGAAAGGGAGGGAAGTCTGTTTTTAACAGCTGAAAATTCTTTCTGAAATAGGAAGTTTCCCACCAAGGATAATACAGAAGGACAGTGGGCACAGGAATGGAATTTGTGGATACATAGTCATTAGTGTCCTTACAGAGTGAAACGGGAGCTATTTCTCGTACTGCTTTGCTCCTGCCTCTGCCCCCTCACCAAGCTTGCCTTTTTTTGAAGGCTCATTTTGCTTACATCTGTCAAGTCTGACAGCTTTCTGTAAGATAGACACTACTTTGCTGGACATTCTACCATATTTGGGGAATGGAAAGTGAAGTCTGCTTAGCTAAAGCCAATGCTTGACCTTTTTCTTCCACTGTTTTAATATTTCCAGGGGAAAGGGTCTCAAATAACATGTTTTTGTCTAAAAGAGTATCCACCAACTGCCACTTAATATAATCGGATAATGTCTGGATCCTAAGCCAAACATGCCTACATATGAAAAATCCTGTGGCTGTGATTTTACTACAGGCATCTAATATGTTACAATTAGGGCATGCTGTCCCACTCTGAAGGCTACCTATGTCCGCTTACAAACTGTCGCTCAGTGCCTCACATAAAATACCCCTTTATTGTCTTTAGAATATCAGTCTGCTATCACACACAATACAAATCTTCCAATTTAAGACCTTAAATACCTGGGTAGATGGTGTTATTCTCAAAGTGGTCCAACACTGCACTCTCCTTATCATTAGGGAACGTGTTTGGACAGAGGCAGTTTTGATCCCCTTACTGTATCCAGGGAGACCACTACTGGATCGGCCACATTTTTTTGTACTGGTATTTACAGGTGTCTGGTACTCTGGAGAACCTGTCTGGCTTCTTAGTCATTGGCAGCTGTCAATCAGGCTTTATAGAAGGTGCATCAAACCCATCCACAGAAGCTGGAAAAACAAGTGGGGTGGCTAGCCAATGCCCTCAGTTCCTCTATTTCACAGGACACCCAGATACCTTGAGTGAAATCCTTATATCCCTAGTTGAAATATTCCATTATATTAAGAATCTCCCAAAAGGGACATTAACTAGAAGGAAGTCAGAAGATATGGTAAAACACCCTTTGTACTGCAACAAACCAGACAGGAAATTTGTATTATGTAAGCTAGGTCCTACATAATCAATGTCTGAAGCTGAACAATCAGGTGGAGGGAATGCCCTTTTCTTTACCCAGAGAATCAATCTGGTATCCTAAGGATTAACTATGTGTCAAACAGCTACATACTTCTCAGCAATTCTGTAATCATATAAAGCAGAGACTAGGATAGGTGCATGTAGGGGGCATGTGGCTGTTTGGTGTTGGTTTGAGAACCAATGGAAGCAAGAACTTTCTACAGGAGAAGGGTATGAATATCATGTGACACACCAACTGAAAAATTCAAAGGCCATGAGTCAGTCAGTGGTGACTACAAAATTACAGTAAAATGCACTTATCCATAACAGTAAATGTTTGAATTCCACAATGCTGCAGTAGCCCTTAGGCTATGTGGGTTTCCTGCCTAAGAAACAGCAGGCAGGAAAAGCAATCAGCCTGCTTCAAAAGGCTCTGGCTCCCCCAACTCTGACTGCTGACTGGCTAATCCCAAGAAGGGAAATCAGCAGTCAGAGAAGCTCTTTTCAGGACTTTTTTGCCCATACAGAGAACAGCCTAACAATCCTGAAACAGCCAACAAATAACAGTAAAACATATAAAGTAGAAACAACCAACAGCATTCTTTATATCCCAACTACAAATACACACACACACAAGAGCAGTGGGGTGTGGCTAATCCAGCAGTCGAACAGCTACTGTTATGGCTAAGTGTAACTTATACAAATGTATTATGTTCATCATTCCTACTGCTGCAGTAGCCTTCAGGCTACACAGGCTGATTATAAAAGACTAGCTGACCTGGGAGGAGGAAGGATAGGGATTCAGAAGCCCCAGGAGAATGATCCGAGCAAAGTATGACCTGGATCTAGAAAATAAATCCAGTTTGCAATGTTTTGTAAAAGTATGTAAACAGGACCATGCAGCTGCCTCTGCATGTGTCTGGGGTCCACCCATTTCCAGTACGCCATCGAAAATGAAGATGGCAAGGCCCTATTGGAATATGCCCTGACACTGACAGGAACGGGAATAACAAGACAATAGATGAGGATAACCACTGGAAATTGTCTGTTAAGAGAAAGGGCGTCAAGTTTTGTCACTTGGTAAGATCAGAAATGAGGAACTATTATGGCAAATAAAACTAAATAATTCAAATGATCTTGGTTTGAATGAACACACATTGATTACTGCTGTTTTAAAATATAAAGCTGCCCAGCTTCGACTGAATTTAAGACTTTTTGAATAGTTTCATGATTGTGTAAAGTTTTATAATTTTATTTTCATTCAAGTAATATAATACTGGTTCCTATTAGATGACCGAAAACACATTGTATCGAATGCGTCTTGGTAGAACTTAAAACAACGAAAAGGCAAAATAGAGAAGCGGCTTTTAAGCTAATTCTTTACCAGGGAAAGAATTTGCTTGGCCGCTTCCATTACTTTGCCGTTTTCGTCACTGTAGTGCGATCTTGGAGTTGGTATACTTAAGTAGGGCGGGTGTGGGGGCGAAGCCCCCCACTTTATGTATTATTTCAATTGTTCTTTTTTTTTTTTTGGAACAGCGATTTCTTTCCAAGGGAAAAAAATAGCTATTCTGAGCTTTCGAGATTGTAAGCTTTTGCTTACATGGGGTCGATTATTCATCATTCGCTTTTTTAAGCATTCAATGATATAATATAGACCCTATAATACACCTACCTGTTATTGATGTTAATACACATGCTCATTTTATGAGAAAAAAAAGTGGTTTAATAAGGTTTTATTGTAGCTAAAATGTTTTAGGTACTTGTTCCTTTACATTTTTAACTGGTTTTAATTTGTGACTTTAACATATATAAAAAGTTTTATTGGCATTATCCAACGGTTCTGATGAAGTCGTAACATTTGAGGATAAAAGCACTAAACCATGGTTTTATTTTACAATATTATATAATTAAAATTATAAAAACAGACTTGTCTTGTCGGAGGTGTTTATTGGAATTTATAATTACAAGTTTCTCTCTGGTGTGACCGTTACTGATACTACGTGAGCCTGGTTTTGTTGGTTACACTAAGTCTTATTCTATGTAAACTCTTAGTAGTTTGGTTTGTTCGACAGGTTCTAATTTTAGTATTGTTGGAAGAAGCAACAGTAAAGAATGCTTTCTTTACTATGACTTTTGAGCGAAAATAATTTTGTTAGGGTTTAGGAATAGCTGGAAGGTAGTCAGACAGCTTTCTATAGAAGCAAGGGATTCCGGAGTCAGTTTTTGTAAGGAATCAAGTTTGCATGCTGAGCAGATGATAAAATTGTCTGTGTACTTCTACTAAGGTAGCATTCTTACTGGCCACATCAAGTTCATTAAAAAAAGATGTTGAACAGGACAGGTCCCAGTATGGATCCCAGTGGCATCCCAACTTCAACAGGGAGAAAAGACAAGATGTCAGTGAGACATTTTTTTGCCTGCAGTCTATTAGAGAGGTAATAAGAAAACCAGGACAGAGAGGAACTGTCAAGGCCTACAATGCAGAGTTTTTGTAAGAGCATAGGGTGTCAAAAGCATCAGATAGAGCAAAAAAGAGAGTAGATAAAAGTTTACCATCATTTCATTTCATATTAGCAGCATTACTGAAGTCAAGGAGTGTGGTGGAGGTACTGTTGTCAATATAAAAACCATGCTGTGAAGGGCAGATGAGTGCATTTTGCGTGCTACAGTGTAGGAGATGGGTCAGAATGCACTTTTAGTATTTTTGATTAGGAAGATAAGAATTTATCTATAATTGGCAAGTTCAGAAGAATGACCACCTTTGTGGATGGGGAGAATATATTTTTTCCACAGTAAAGGTACACAAGATTCATTAACAGAGCAGTTTATCTGAAATGAGAGAGGGTCAGCTATGGCCTCTCTACCTGGTGAATATCTAAAAAAACATCAGCAATGTCTGGTGCGATGAGGTGGGTTTAGTTTAAATGCAGCTTTTTTTAATTACAACAGTGGAAACTGGCTGGAGAGTATGGGGAAGTGGTTTAATAGGTTGCTAAATTAGCAAAGTCAGCAGAGTTACAAGATTTGAGTGCAGGTGAAACCTGTATTGAATTGACCAGGATTTAGATGCTGATTTATGGAAAACCAGAATAATTTGGGGTTTGAGCATTTATATTTTGGAGGTTAGCGTAACATTTCTTTGATTTAATATGGTATGTATTTGGCTCTCTTTCAAAGGTCTTTGAATTTGATACTTTGACTTGAGCTTTGCTTGTGGCCCACATTTTCCAGGCAGCCTTTAAGTTTCTGAGATATTTTGTGCATCTGGATAGCCAGGGGGCAGGATTTCACTTAACTCATTTTTTTAGTAAGTGAGGCCAGTTCACTTAGGATTATATATTAAAGTGAGACAGAACGTCACTGAGTGGTACATGCTTTAGGTTAGTATGTGTCTTTGTTGAAATTTCAATGGTTCTGAATCACATTAAAGTAGTGTTGTTTATGGATTTCTTTTTGACTTCTTATGATGAATACAAGATGTTTGCTTAGAGAGACCAAGAGGGTCCAGGAGTTTCAGATTTTAGCTGGCATAGAAGTCAGCATCCAGTCTACTGTGGTACCCTTGATATTTTTACTGTTTAAGCAAGTGGGAGTGATGATCATTTGTTAGTCCTTACAGATTTATGGCATGGCTGGGGGTGTTAGTAGACAGTCAGCCAGTTAATATCAAAGTCGCCTAATAATAGCCTTTCATGGGGGATGCTGAATGGTGCCCAGCAGATGAGATCTTCTGCTGTACTATGATTGCTCCAGGTACGATATAAACTCCTATTATGGGCAAAGATTTGTATTAAGTTTGAAAGTAAATAAGAGCATTTCAGAATTGCTGAATTGGTGGGGGTTGTTTGAGGTGATACAGTGAGCTGTACAGTATTTTCGGTCTGCCCTGCATATGCTAGAAAGTACAGTTTTGTACCTACCATAAATGTAGATGTCCGAACAGGATAGCATCTGCAGTCCTTACAAATGGGTTGTCCTGTCGTCAGGCAGCCCTTCGGTCGGCCGGATTCCAAAGTCTGGGTCTGGCTTCGGCTGGTGTCACACTTCACCCGACGTCATTGCGGCAGTCATTCGGGTATAAAGGCATCAGCAGACGCCATTTTCCTCAGTGTTTCTTGCCCCAGATGCCAGGTGCCCGATAAATGTCAAAGTTTCCAAATAGTAGAGAGCAACACACAAAATAAGCATGTAAGTACATATATACAAACAAATACACCATAATAGATCCCCCCAAAGCTAGCTGAAGATTGGTAAGTACCCTAGGAGTACCTCAGAGGGGAAGGAGGGTGGGTAATCCTGACTGCAGATGCTATCCTGTTCGGACATCTACATTTATGGTAGGTACAAAACTGTACTATGTCCTTCAAGGATGCATCTGCAGTCCTTACAAATGGGTAGAATACCATAGCTAAACTAGGTGAGGAGGAAGAAGAAATTATGGTGTAGTTAGGATCCCTTGCAAGACAGCAGTGGCAAACCCTGCTCGGGATCTAGAGTATAAAGGTAAGTTATAATGCTTGGCAAATGTATGCACGGAGGTCCAAGTAGCAGCCTCTATAATGTCCTTGGTAGCCACTCCTCGTAAGAAAGCTGTGGTAGTGGCTGTAGCCCTTGTAGAATGAGGCCTTATGTTCTGTGGAATTTGCTTTCCATGGTAGGAGTAACAGAATCTAATGCAATTTCCTATCCACTTGGAGATTGTCTGTTTGGAAATTGCTTTTCCTTCCCTTCCTGTTGCATATGCTACCAGAAGCTGGTCAGTTTTTCTATTGCCCTTGGTTCTGTCCAGGTAGTAGCGTAACTGTCTGTACATCCAAGGTATGCAGCAGTCTTTCCCCCCTGTTCTGGGGATTGGGAAAGAAGGTAGGTAGGTGGATTGCCTGGTTTAAAGACACTCTGGATACCACCTTAGGCATAAATGTAGGATTAGTTCTCATGGACACTCTATCTTGATGGAAGATTAGGAAGGGTTGTACTGCCATTAAAGCCTGTAGTTCTGAAACCCTTCTTGCTGAGGTAATTGCCAGCAGGAAAGCAGTTTTCCAGGATAGGTGTTGAAGATCTGCTGTTGCTGCTGGTTCGAAGGGGTACAGGGTCAATTTTTCTAGTACAAAGTTCAAGTCCCATGCTGGCAATGGTGGTTTCCTAGGAGGTTTTACATTCTTAATTCCTCTCAGAAACTGCCTGAGTAGAGGATGTGAAAAGACAGGTGGATCGAAGCTGTATTCTGCAGAAATAGCTGATGCATGTATTTTGATGGAGGAATAGGACAGGCCTGTATGGAATAGCTCTGCCAAATACTCCAGGATGTTGGCAATGTCTACCTTTGACACATCTTTGCCCCTCTCGGTACTCCAAATGAGAAACCTTTTCCATTTTCCTGCATAGTTCCTTCTTGTTGAGGGCCTGCGGGCCTCTAGGATAATGTCTTTAACCCTTTGGGATAAATCTGGGTTAGCTGCTCTTATGTAATGTTCCAGGCAGTCAGTTGCAGAGTTTTCAGGTTTGGATGCAGGATGTTGTAGTCGCTTTGAGTTAACATCAAGGGAATCAGGGCAGTGTCCACATTCTCTCCGGGACATGCTCCTTAGTAATGGGTACCAATGTTGTCTTGGCCAATCTGGAGCTATCAAAATTATCCTTGGACGTTCCTCTTTGATTTTCAATAGCACCTTGTGCATCAAAGGAAGAGGTGGGAAAGCATATGCTGTCAGGCCTTTCCAACTGAAGGATAGAGAGTCCACCTTCCAAGCAAGTGGGTGGTATGTCCTTGTGCAAAATTTCTTGAGCTGGTGATTGAGTGGGGATGCGAATAGGTCTATTTGTGGCAATCCCCATTTCTTTGTGATGGCCTTGAAGATGTCCTGGTGTAGCATCCATTCGTGAGCATCCGAGGTAGTCCTGCTTAATATGTCTGCTAGGATGTTTTCTTTTCCTGGTACAAAAATTGCTTGTAACTGAATGTTGTAACTCAGAGCCATATTCCATAGGTCCAGGGCCATTCGGCATAGAGGGTATGAATGAGTGCCTCCCTGTTTGTTGATGTACCACAGGACTGTGGTGTTGTCTGTCCTTATCATCAACTGGCCTTCTTGGAGGAATGGTCTGAAATTCTGGATTGCTAGTTGTACTGCCAGCATTTCTTTTTGATTTATGTGCAGGTGCAGCTGCTCTGGAGTCCATAAGCCTTGTATGCACTTGTCCAGCATGTGTGCCCCCAACCGAGGTCTGAGGCATCCGTTGTGATGGTTTGGCTTGGTTGAATCCTGTGGAAGGGCAAACCTGGGTTTGACTGGCATGTCTGAGCCCACCATAGGAACTCTTGTTTCAGGCATGGAATTAGTGGTATTTCGGTTTCTAAGCTGTGCCTGTGTTGAGACCATAAATTCTTTAGGTACCACTGTAGCTTTCTCATATGTAGTCTGGCATGGGGGACCAGGATTATGCATGATGCCATGAAGCCCAAGGCCTGCAGTACTTTTCTTGCTGTTAGTTTGCTCTGCTTTGTTAATGCCAAGAAGTAGAGAGGAGGTTGTTCTTGTTTTTCTGCAGTTAGGAATGCCATCTGTTTGACGGTGTCCAATTCTGCCCCAAGAAGGTTATTGTTTGGGATGGTATCAGTCTTGACTTTGATATATTGACTGTGTATCCCAGGGCCTGTAGTAAGCAAATGACTCTTTGTAAGTGGTCTGTTAGCTTGTTTTTGTTGTCCGCTTGTATCAGGCAGTCGTCCAGGTATGGATAAATTTGGATTCCCTGAAGCCTGCAGTGAGCGATTACTGATGCCAGGCATTTCGTGAACACTCTGGGCGCAGTAGATAAGCCAAAGGGCAATGCTGAGAATTGATAATGCTCTGATCCTGCAAGAAATCTGAGGTATCTTCTGCAATTTGGTCGTATGGGGACGTGCAGGTATGCCTCCTTGAGATCTAGAGTCACCAGCCAATACTCCTTGCCCAGCATGGGAAGAAGTTGCTGTAGGGTCAGCATTTTGAATTTTGGAACAATGATGAATGTGTTTAAAGCAGACAGGTCAAGAATAGGCCTCCAATTTTTCTCTCTTCTTGGAACTAGGAAGAGTCTGGAGTAAAATCCCTTGCCTTGTTCCATAGGTGGTACCTTTTCCACAGCTCTCATCCTTGCTAATTGAGCTATTTGTTTTAGAGCTTCTGTCTTTTGATTTGGTGGTAGGTTTGGCATTCCTCTTTTTCCTGGTAAAGTGTGGAAATGAAACCTGTAGCCTTGGTCTATAGTTTGCAAAATCCACTTGTCTCTTGTGATATAGTGCCAGTTTTTTGAAAATAATGCTAACTTTCCGCCTAAGGGTGCTTCTATTTGTTCCCTGGTAGGCGGTGTCAAAACCAAGTCACTGTGATTGTCCTGTTGCAGTGGTAGTGGTTGTGTCTGTGCCTCGTTGGTTGTTACCTTGCCACTGGCGTCCCCTGTAGGCACCTCCTCTGGGTTGATTTCTGCCTCTTGAATGCCTATTCCTGCCTCTCTGGGTCTTGGAGGAGTCTGGAAAGGACCAATTTTTGGAAGGCCAGTTCCTGCTAAACCTTGGAGGCTGAACCTGCAAGAAATCTTTCACTGTTTGTACAGATTTTGCCTTCTCTTCCATTTTCTTCAGTACCTGTTGGGCAGGAGAACCAAATAAACTGACCTTATCCATAGGAGCATCTAATAGCTTTGCTTTAACATGATCCAGGAAGACCTGTTCTTTCAACCATGTATGCCTTCTTATAACTGTGCCAGTCATGGCTGATCTAAAAGAAGCCTCCAGTGCATCATAGCCACATTTTAAGGAATGGTTACTAACCTGTTGAATGTTATTTACCATTTCTAGAACATATTTCTTATCTAAAGAATCATCCGAGGACAGTTTCTTAGTTAACTGATCAAGCATAAACTCTTGGTACTGGATCATATGAAACTTGACAGTTCAATGCTCTAGCTGAGAGAGTAGCAGAGGTGTATACTTTTTTACCCCATCTCTCTAAAGACCTGGATTCCCTTTCAGAAGGGAGAGGGTTTTTAGCTGAGGTCGAAGCTACTGCCTTATGCCCCTGGGAAATAGTCTCAGGATCTGCGAAAGGAGCCTTGTATAAATGGTGATGAGTGTCCGGGACCCTGTAGAACCTATCGGGCTTAGCAGGGGCTGGAGGTAAAGTATCAGGAGCAGTGCAAGCATCATTAAATGCATCATCCACAACAGAAAGAACTGGAGGCATAGCTAAAGGCCTATGTTGTGGTAAGTGTAAAAAGGTCCTAAGCCTTTTCCTTGAATCTGAGAAGTCTTGTCCCTGCCATTGGAATTGCTCTCTCATGGCATGTAAAGTTTCCCCAAAAGAGAATTCCTCTGGTGGAGAAGCAGAAGGAATCGATTCTTCAGCATCGGAATCTTCATAAGTAGAAAAAGGAGCCTCTGGATGGTCTGTATTGTCTGAATCATCAGAAGAGTCATCTGAGGACACTGGCTCAGGGGGCTCTGCTCTAGGTCTCTTTTGTGGAGGTTGAGAGGCCCTGTCTGGGTGAGATTGGGATCCCCTTATTAAGGAGATGAGATCCTCTGCCAGAGTAAGCATTTGGGAACTGGAACTGGGCCTGTGAGTAGGGGGCTTAACAGGCACAGACTTAGAAGTTTTGGCTGCTTTGGCCCTGGCAAAGGCCTTTATAGACATGGCTGCAGGAGGCCTAGCAGCACCACGTGCTGGGGTGGAAACATCCAAAGGGATGGTGTTCGATAAATCTTGTGAAACCACAGTAGTAGGTAAAACTTCAGAGGCCGATTCAGCAAGGGTAGAAGGGGCCTCGGTAGTAGTCATGGATTCGGCTGAAGATTGAACCGTTTGCTCGGTTTCGGCCGAAACCGAGACACTCGCGGTTTGCTTAACCGTGGTATCGGCCGAAACCGCGGACCGCGAGTGTCGGTCCTTTTCTTTGCGTTTTTTAACAATTTGAGTAGTTGGAGGATCCAATGGCATTATGTACGCAAAATCTGAGCCGAAAAACTGTTCAGCAAACTCCGACCGACGTCTAAGCGTTCGTCGGTTGAAAGAAGCACAGGCTAAACAAGCTGCTACGTCGTGGTCTGGGCCTAAACAAGGTAAGCAGTAAGAGTGGAAATCTTTATGAGGTATTTGTTTCCCACAAGTTAAACAGTTATTCACTTTTTCTGACATCGGCTGAGGCAAGAAAGAGTCCCCAGCGGGTACTTAGCTTTTAGAAGTCTTGGTAGTATTCGGTAGTAGTAATCTCTGGATCTGACCGACCGGCACTTGCGAACAGCTTCTGCTTGAGCGCCACGGCAAGAAAGACTGAGGAAAATGGCGTCGGCTGATGCCTTTATACCCGAATGACTGCCGCAATGACGTCGGGTGAAGTGCGACACCAGCCGAAGCCAGACCCAGACTTTGGAATCCGGCCGACCGAAGGGCTGCCTGACGACAGGACAACCCATTTGTAAGGACTGCAGATGCATCCTTGAAGGACATTCCACTGGGAGTATCTGATTATCTTTAGTTTCATATTTTAGCCACATAAGCAAGCTGTACATGGAATTCTTGTAGCTTGTTATTGATACTTCTAATGTTAATGTGGACACCAAGTACAGATGATGAGTTTGTGGAATACTGTATGGGAAAGATGTGATTTACATAGGTAGTAAGGTGGGATGAGTGAGGGGGCAGAGGCTGGGCCTTTATTAGGGTGTATATATCACTACTGCATTAAGTTTTGGGAGATATAGTCACAGACTGTCCACCACATTAACTTGGTTACTGATTTCAGGCTGAGTTTGTTGCTCATGGGGATGCAAAGGTTTATATTATACTTAAGGAAGTCTACAATTTTTAGAGGGAATAAGATAGGATTCTATAACAGTTATGAGCTTATAAGTTTTGATAGTGAGGAATATAGATTAACCAAAGGGTAATGGAGAGACTTGACAATGTGACCTAGAAACTGAGAAACTTAAATGCCAGAAGTCTACAGTTATGGGACTGCAGTAGTAAGCCCTTTTTAGGGCTAGAGTTACGAAATAACTCGTGAGGAAAAGGGGTAAGAAGCATGGTCAAGATTTTGAACTTTGGAACTTTCGTACAGATTTAGAAATGAAAGATCTAGTACTGGTCTCTATGGGACTTTCTTTCTTTGGAACTAGAAATGTTCTGCAGTAGAAGCCTTTGCCTCTTTGATTTAAAGGCTCTGGCTGTTATGACTCCCTGGGTGTGAAAAGACTGAAGAACTGAGAAAAATTGTTTGGTTCAGATGGTGGGGAGGGTACTCTCTTGAAAGGCATTCTTTGAATCTAATGCCATCTGTAACCCTCCAGAAAGTACAGTTTTGTACCTACCATAAATGTAGATGTCCGATAGATATGTAACTGCAGTCCTGACATATGGGTTGTCCTGCCTCAGGCAGCCCTTCGGTTGGCCAGATTCCAAAGTCTGGGTCCGGCATCGGCCGATGTCGCCTCCTCCCCAACGTCAGAGCGGCTGGAGTATAAAGGCATCAGCCGATGCCATCTTCTTCAGTGTTTCTTGCCCCAGATGCCAGGTGCCCTCCAAGGAAGGCTAAATTTTGTGAATGGATAAACAGGTAAAACCAGACATGCACAACAGTAATAAACAGATACACCATAACATATATCCCCAGCTGATAGGTTAGGGGAGAAAGGACCCAAAAGGGAAAAACAGAGGGGTAGGAGGGAGGGTAAACCTGACTGCAGTTGCATATCTATCGGACATCTACATTTATGGTAGGTACAAAACTGTACTATGTCCTTCAAGAATGCAACTGCAGTCCTGACATATGGGTTGAATACCATAGCCAAGCTGGGGGTGGTAGGACTAAGCTAGAGATGGAGTAGCTAGAAGGCCCTGCAGGACAGCCGAAGCAAAGCCTGCTCGGGATCTGGAGTATAAAGGCACGTTGTAGTGTTTGGTAAATGTATGCACGGAGCTCCATGTAGCAGCCTCTAGAATGTCTTTTGTAGCCACTCCTCTTAGAAAAGCTGTGGATGTGGCCATAGCTCTGGTGGAATGTGGTCTAATATTAGCTGGCACACTTTTTCCATGAAAAGAATAACAGAATCTGATGCAGTGTCCAATCCATTTTGAGATAGTTTGTTTGGTGACTGCTTTTCCTTGTACTCCAGCAGCATAGGCTACAAACAGTTGGTCAGACTTTCTGGTGGACTTGGTTCTGTCCAAGTAGTAGCGTAGTTGTCTGTGAATGTCTAAAGTATGCAGCAACCTTTCCCCTTTATTTTGAGGGTTAGGAAAGAAAGTAGGCAGGTGAATTGCTTGGTTTAGAGACACTCTGGATATCACCTTAGGCATGAATGAAGGATTGGTCCCAAGGGAAACTCTGTCCTGATGAAAGATGAGAAAAGGAGGAACTGCCATGATGGCCTGTATCTCCGAGACTCTTCTTGCTGAAGTGACTGCCAACAGGAAAACCGTTTTCCAAGAGAGAAA